>NC_056727.1:1162851857-1162961857 GCF_019279795.1 Protopterus annectens
AAAGAATCAAAGGTAATGAGAAGTAGCACAAACTGTTTATTTGATAGAAGAGACCAAACTGGGCATTACAAGAACACAAACCACATTACTGAGCAAGTGGAAAGTGTGAAAACTTTGTTGTCTAAAAGGAATTGTTTAAAATAAAGGTATTTGATGAAAAGATTAACAGTAAAGCAAAACAAGCATGTTTAAAGATAAAACAAGCATTTTAAAGTAAAACGAGTGTGTTTAAAGCAAAACTGGACATGTTTAGAGTAAAACGAGCACAAGAAAAGTACACTGGGCATGAAAAGGGCTTAAACGAGCAAAACAAATATAATAAGGGAAAAAAGCGCCCATTAAGAAAAAATAAAACAAGACAACTGCATGTGTTTTGGCAAAGTGCTATGTTTTGGCATAACTATGACTTCATATTGTATCAAGGGCATAACTAAAGTTATTTGAAGTATCTCAAAGTGTGTAAAAGTGCTTACAGTGTGTGCTTATTAGTGTGCATGTATTTTATTTTGTTATGCGCAAGGTGCAACTATTTCATGAAATACAGTCAAAGTATAGCCATTTTGAAAAGTTTCTTGTGGTGGGTCTGTCTATTCACAAAGTGCCGCCATTACAGAGTGTTTCTTGCACTGTAAAGAGTTGCTTAGAAGTTACTGCCATTCTGTGGACATTTCAGTGTGTTGTATGCAGTTATTCACAAAGCGTAGCTACTTCGATATTTTATTCAATTTTGGGCAAGAAAGGTCCAGTTTGTTTGCATTGAGTAGTTATTTGATATGTTTCTTACACTGATAAGAGGTGATTAAATGCAAAATGATATTACAGAGTATTACATTGCCCGAGAGTTTATTTCACTCGCATTGTAACGTTGTTTGAGATGTTTCTTTAAATTATGAGAAATAACTTTAGCAAAATGATGATACATGACTTTAGCATTTTACAAATATTAAAGCACCCAAGAAGTTTATGTTGCTATGTCCACTTATTCAAAGGTACTATGAGTTTGTTCATTAGCATTGTTTCGAAAAGCCCAAAAGGTATAAATTCAGAAGCACAAAGGCATTGGACAAAGTTACAGATATTGGCATAAGTTTCTGGCATATGTGCATGAGTATATGTTTGTGCTTATTTGCAAAGCCCCTTACTGGTATGTGTTAATATCTCAGACGGATTTTGAAAGCCCCTACCACTTCTATTTGATCAGATTAATGCAGAGAATTGGAGAATATTTGAGCAGGACTATGATATGTTTATACAAACAGCTTATGCAGATAGAGGTCATTTTGCTAAACCTAGCTGGGTCAGAGGCCATAGAAAGAGAGTGTTCATTTGTGCATGCACCTGCAGGATATGAAGGAGAAGGTGAAAACTGTCATATTGTTGTACAGGCTGAAACAAGAGAAGACTCAGAATGTTTGAAGTGCAGGATCAGAGAAATGTGTAACCCCCAGACAAATATTACATTAGAAAGGCATTTGTTTTATATGAAAGATCAGACACCAGGGAAAAGTTTTGCAGCTTACATAACTGAACTTTGAAACAAAGCTAAAACATGTCTGTTTGGTGACTTGAAAGATGAGCTGATAAAGAACAGGCTTGTCTGCGGTATTAACAGTGCAGCTGTGAGACAGAATTTGCTTTGTGACAGTGATTTAACATTGAGCAAAGCCATACAGATTTGTCAAATCCATGAGGTGACAGAAAAACACACGAGTATGCTTGCTAGTGACAAAAGCATGGTTTCAGTTGGCTCCAGAGCAAATGTAGATAGTATGCAACACATGGCAAACAGAAGTAGGCCCAAACACATAGCAGCTGTGATGTTTCCAGTGAAGACATGTAGCTTTCCAGTAAGTTATAAGAGAGGAGCATGCTCCAGCTCAGTGCAGTATAAGCATGAATCAGCAAAACTCAAGTCCAGCTTTATTGTTAACTGTTGCAATTACAGTGCAAATCATGAGTCAAAAAGAGAGAAGTGCTTAGCATTTGTTCAGCAATGCTACAGGTATAAAAAAATGGAACCAGTTCCAAAAGTTTTGTAAATCAAGTAAGCTTCACACAGTTGTAAAGAAAGGTCATGCAAAGAAGCAAGTTGATCAAGTAGAACTGAAGCAGACAGCTTTCTACGTAGATGGTGTATCAGTGCTTGATGAAAGAGTTAATAGAGTGCATTTATTAACAAGAAGTAAAGTGTTATAGCAGGAGACACATTTGCTAAAGTGAGAACTAATGAAAAACTCAGTGTAACCTGTAGTGCAAGACTCATTGCTTATGGTTCAGTGATGGTTTCATGTTATTTGGCTGAGAACTGTTACAACTTGCTATTCTATGTAGTCTGAAGACCAGTAGAATCTTTATAGGGTCTCAAAGATAGGTTAAGAATGAAGCTGCTTTCTTTTGGTAAAGAAGTCCATCATGCAAGTGCATTTCCGAGTTCTAATTTTTCTGAAGCCATTTTCTCAGAGTATGTGGATGTTTTTGATGACAAGTTTGGCAAACTTCCAGTTGTGTATTCCTGAAGTTAGACCCTGAAGTCACTCCCATAGTCAGACCAGCAAGAAGAGTTCTGATAGCTATGCAGGATAAAGTTAAGACTCAGTTTGATAAAATGGTGCAACAAGGTGTGATGTGTCCAGTCCAGAATGAAATGAATGGGTGTCGCCCATGGTAGCAGCTCACAAAAAAGGCTCAGATGAAATCAGGATATGTATTGACCCAAGAGATCTGAACAAGGCATTAAAGAGACCGTATCATCCAATTCGCACAGTCAAAGAAGTTGCAGACTTAATACTGAATACCACTTTTTTCTCTGTCTTGGATGCAGAGTTCATTTTGGCAAGTGATGTTTGATCACAAATCTTCATTTCTAACTACTTTTGGTACTCTGTTTGGCAGATACAGATTCCTAAGGATGACATTTGGAATAAATTCTACAAGTGAAGTCTTTCAGCATGCAAAGGAGCAATTTTTTTTCGGGTTATCCTTGTGCTATAATAGTAGATGATTTATTGGATGCAATAGTGAGGCAGAGCATGACAAAAACCTCAAGAAAGTTCTAGACAGAGCATGTGAAGTAAACTTGAAGCTCAATCCTCTGAATTGCAAGTTCAGACTTCCAAAAGTTACATACATAGATCATTTGTTCACGAGTACAGGCTTGAGACCAGACCTGACTAAGCAAGCAGCTATTCTTCAGATAATGTACAAGTTCTACAGCATTTTCTCGACATGGTTAGCCATGTAGGCAAGTTTATACCAGACTTCAGTGAGTTGACAGCATCTTTAAGAGAGCTAATGTGCAAAAATGTTGAATGGTCTTGGTTGGAACAGCACCAGAAGGCATTACTCTTTCCTGTGATGCTTAAAAATTTGGTCTTGGCACAGTTACACTTCAATAGGGCAGACCAGTAGCATATACATCTACAGCACTAACCCAAACTTAGATGCAGTGTGCTCAGATTGAGAAGGAACTTTTGGCAATAGTGTTTGCATGTTCGTTTTAAGTTTCATGATTATATTTATGGTTGAACTATTCAGACTTGAAACTGACCACCAACCTTTAGTTACTATTCTAAAGAAGCCTATGCATTCCACTCCAGCGAGATTACAAAGAATGATGCTCAAATTGCAAAAGTACAATTTCAAAATGGTCTACACAAAAGGCAAATTGCTTTATCTGGCTGATACTTTATCCAGATCACCCTGCAATATGACAGAACAGCTTCACAAAGAGAATTTTGACTTTGCTATGATGTCAGTGCATAATGTTTCTACCGCTAGACTTGATGATCTGAGAGATCATACTCAGACTGCTCCAATTTTGCAGAAGCTCAATCACTATATTATGATGGATGGATGTCAAAGCAATCTAGTGTACTACCTGAAGTGCAAGCCTATTTTCTTTAAAGAGATGAATTATTGATGGAAGATGGCATTATTTTCAATTATTTGCATCGTGGTCACCCAGGATCTGCATCCACTAAAGGAAGAGCAAGAGAATTAGTATTTTGGCCTTCATTACCAAAAGACATTGATAAAGTACTTTCTTCTTGTTCAGTATGCAATAGTAGTAGACCACATTTGCAAAGAGAACCATTTCAGCTAAGTCCAGGTCCTGTAGTACCTTGGTCAACAGTTTCAGCTGATATTTTTGAGTGGAACAATCAACACTACTTGGTTTTGGTAGACTCTTATTCGAATTGGTTTGAGATTGATCTAGTACCTAACCTAACATCCACTGCTGTTATTACTCAGTTGAATCATTGTTTTTCAGTTCATGGTAGTCCCAATAGAGTTCTTTCTGACAGTGGTACTCAATTAACTAGCCAGTTGTTTCAGAAATTTGCAAAAGAATGGGATTTTGTACATGTCACTAGTAGTCCTGAATACCCTCAGTCAAGTGGTCTAGCTGAACGTGCGGTATAGAGTGGAAATCAGTTACTTGAAAGGTCAAAGCGTGACAATACCAGTGTTCTTGAATTTGCTTAATCTCAGAAACATACCCCGGGTGTGATATTCTTGGCTCACCTGCTCAAAGACTACTTTCCATGTAAACTAGAAATATGCTATCCATTACTTCCAGTTTATTGAAGTCTAAACCTAAGAACAATAGAAATAAAACCATCAAGGCTCAATTGGTTAAGAAGCGTAATATCCAGAAATCTAGTTATGACAGATTAAGCAGATTACTTTGGCTGTTGAGGGAAGGAGAGCCAGTATGAATCCAGACAACAAAATGTTTTTATCAAATTGGACAGGTTACAGGCTTCTGTGCCAAGCCAAGATACTACTTGGTAGACTACAAGGGTTTGGAATATAGGAGGAACAGTAAACATCTTATTCCTTTACCAGAATCATCATCACCATCACAACATTGTTTCTGTGATGCAGACTTCAAATCTAAGAGTGAACCAGACCGTGTTTCCATACCAGAATGTGTTCAAAATTCTGATTCCATTCCAGAAAATGTTCCAGACTTTCCACAGGGCAAACATTTTGCAGAGACAGTTTCAGTTGCTAAATCTAACTCCCAGTTTTCTGTCACATGATATGGGTGAGTATCACAGCATAGTGTGAAATACGCAGCAATGTGAACTCGATTGTATGTATATATATATATATATATATGTGTGTGTGTGTGTGTGTGTGTGTGTGTGTGTGTGTGTGTGTGTGTGTACTTAATATTTTGTAATGCATGACAATGAATTACCTGTGATATATGCATGTTAAATAGACTCATAGTGTTATATGATCTATTGCTCAAAGAGGGAGGATGTAGATCAGAATGCAAGTGAAGTGTGCTGTACCTTTAAGAAGTATGTCAAGGCTGTACGTGCACATATAATTTCCAGACACGTGCACTCCCTAGTGCCATTTTGTAAGAGCAGCCAGAGTGAGATCATGCATGATCACAGTTGTTAGCTTGTATATAAGTTACTTAAGTTAAAGTCAGTAAACTTCTACAGTGATGTGATTGTATAAAATAAAGCTGCTTGAACAGAACCCACGAAGAACTTCTACTGTGTCCAAAGCAGGAGAGTGACAGTGAATGACTACATTTCTTGGAGAAGAGGAAGATAGCATCATGCCCATCCATAAAGCCCTAGCACACACAGCATATTAGTATTGCATAGCAAACATCCTTGATGATTGCCTGTATGTTATGTATGCCCTAAGTAGCTCTTGCCTAGAAGGTGGCAAATGGCCACAGATCATTGCATGTGGCATGACGGCTACTGCACATCTGGTGGCAGTAAAATTTGGAGTGAACAGAAGCATGCTCATGGTATACTACTGCAGCACACTACAGCTAGTGAACTGAGACACTGGGGAGGCAGATATAAAACTGCTGGTGGAAGGGAAGCACATCTGCCTCCTTATCAGAACTGTGAGAACCATAGTATCAATTATTGGATATGTGAAAATAAAAATTAAGTGTAATTACTAGTGAAATAAAGTGAATCAACATTTAGTGTAATGTCATTAAAGTGTTTTTTGAAGGAAGTTTTATCTCAGTGCAGCTCCTGACTTAGATGGATATCCTCCGCACATGAACTACTGCTAATTACATAAACTAGCTCTGTGATCACTGCACCACTGTGTAAGCAAAACATTCAAGTAATGAAAATTTAAGCCATAGTAAATATTTACCAGATTAATATTTTCAGTGTCATAGCTTCAAAGATTGCAGTTGCAGTCTTCAGAATTTCAACTGACATCCTTAAAATGCAAATACACACACACACACACACACACACACACACACACACACACACACACACACACACACACACTACATAACAATGGGAAAGACCAAACACTAAAAAGGATAGTTCCCTACCATACTTGCAGCATTATGCTGAACAAAAATGGCACATGAAATTAAAACTGAAACAAGCACCCCCCAAAAAGAAAATAAATGTCAACTACAGAAAAATACATACTGACTGACATAAAAACATTTGTTATTTTTAACTCCTGTGTGACAATGGAATATTTATCTGAACACTGTAAAATGTCAGAGGTGTACCCAGTTAAAAGGTGGTATTCTGGAGAGCTTGGGGTATTAATTCTTGTGCAAAAAGAATGAATTAATTGCATTGAAGAGAATGTCTTATGTTTGATCAAAATCAACCATGAGCAGTATATCCAATCAGAAAATGTCTTTCTGTTTCACAAATACAACCTTTTACTGGTTAGGTCAACAGGGCAACGTTGTTATTAAAATATGTAGTGTGTCAAACTACACTATGGCTATGCTACTGGGAGGTGTAGAATGCAGTATATGTCTAATACATACCTTTGCTGATTTAGTGTTAGCTAAGAATTATGTATGCCCCAGATCAGTGACATTTTCTTTCACTAGAAATACGCCATGATCAAAACTCCTTTATCTGTTGTAGGTTGTAATGATGAACCAGCATCAGTAATGAATGATAATCTTATATACATTAAGCACCTGAGTGCCCACTCATCATTCCCAGAACAAAGGTATGGCATCTAAGTCCAAGGAAGTCATTGTTCCATTGAATTCGGCATTCATCAAACCTGTCATTGAGTACCTCCCTTTGGTATGTATCTAACCAGGCATATCCAACAATTGGAATGTCCACAGAGGTTCTTCACTAAATTAATACAGGGTGTAAGTAATATGTCCTATGCAGACTGCCTCAAGGCTCTATCCCTATATTCTGTCTCTTACAGGTCTTTTGAGAGATCTATGCTTGACATATAGGGCATTGTCAGACCCCACTCTGATAGACCTCCAGCATATCCGCAAAACAAACAGCACCAGAATTACCCATTCTAAGGACTTCAATCTTGCCTGTCAGATAAATAGGACTTGCTGCAGAGACAGGTATGTATCGCAGAGATTACCCAGTCTTTGGAATAGACTCTCCATCCATGTGAAGCAGAGTTCCTCCCTAATGCAATTCAAGTGCAACTTGGCAATTGGATGGTGAACAGGAAATTCATCCCTGGTTTGGCACCTAAGTCTTTAATGGACACAGGCAATCTGTAAATGGTTCATCTCCCAGGCCCTAGCTTGTAAATATTTCATATCCTAAGCCCCTGCTTATACTTATCAAGGGTATCAGAACTTGTCAGAGATTTGGGATGCATGGCTAGGATTAAAAAGGCCCTTGTGGTCATTAGCCTAGTAAACACCTATGAACCTATTTTTCTAAGAATTGTCAAACAGAGATTGTATATAATCTCCAATACAGATGGACCAAATTCAGACTTTCATGGTGACAGTAAGGAAGGTTGTTTTGTACTGAATTTCTTTTGGGTGCATTTTCATGATAGGTTTCCAGAATATATTTGTAGTGACTTGAACTTATTTCAGAAGTATAAAGCACATACATTTTCCAGAATAATGCCCTTTTTGTAACTGGAAAGACAACAGCGCAAAAAATTCCTGTAGTAACTTGAACTTATTTTAGAAGTAAAAATCATATACATTTTCCAGAATAATGACCTTTTTGTAACTGGAAAGACAACAGCACTAAAATTTCCTATACTGTTAATTGTAATATGACCAAGTTAGCTTCAGCAATGAGTTACACTAAGCCCTTTTGGTTGTAGTAACAATGTTGTATGCAGTATGTCCTAAAGTGTTAAAATATAATTGAATGAAAGTTTTGTTAAGTAAAAAGCTCTTAAATATAGGTTATATATGTAAGAGTCTGCAAGCATTCTACACTGAGACTATGCCAAGTTGCAATATTATTGATTTACTTAAAGTGAATGTCTATGCCATTTGCATCCATTTTCTGTTTTTATTGTGTTTTTATATACACACATATTTTTTTATGTGAGCAGTATTTAGCTATGATGTTTGGTCTTGTTTATATTTATTTATTTATTTTTTATGTGTTTGTTTTTTTTTGAACATTTTAGTAGACTGATGAGCGTTCATGTAGCAGTTTAAGTTTTTTATTGCAAACTTTACATAAGGTGTATACTTAGTTAACGATGTGGATGGCAGGACTGTTTCAGCCTTTGTTGACGCAGTTGTTCATTAAATTTTCCAAAACATTAGTATATTTGCAACAGCATGATGAAATGGTTTATGTATGATGCATATTATACTGTTTAGATATCTGCAATATATGTCATTTATTATATCTGAAATCTATTATATAAGCTGTAGTTGGAACATACTAAAAATGTAATTATTTTGCTAAAGTGTTAGGTTACTTTAAATCACTTGGGTTCCACTAATTATTTAATTGGAGGGAAAAAGGTTGCTAGCAGTGATTGGTTTAATAGTGTTTAAAATGTTGTGGCTTGTGACAGAATTTTATGTCTAATGAAGCATAGGAGTACTATGTGAAAGCGCTTACTTGTCTTTTACTAAATAAATTGATTGGTTTTATGCTGTGCATGTCCTTTGTCTGCATGGAATTCTTGCAGTATTTTTATATAGAACACAGAAGTCTCTCCTCTCCCTGCTATTGCACCACACAAGAGAAGCAGACTGTTCATTACACAGTTAGCCTTTGCATAAGGGCTATACAGCAGAGCATCACAGTATGGCAGGGAACAACTATTTACTAAGGTATGTCTTATATATCACTGTACATAGCTATCCTTTGCTGTGCTGAACTCTGCCATCATGACGATGAGTGAGTCACTCATTAGGCATGAAGACATAGCTATAGTCACTAGTATTTTATGGTAACTATGGGATAGAGTTCTTTGTGAGCTCCCACTGACAGCAGCTTAGAGAAGTCATGGGGGAATATGTATGATTACTATAGGAGGGTTGCCTGCATCACAGGGAAGTCCACGGATGTTTTTTTATTTCTTATCATGTAGCACAGTTTACTTGAATTGTTTTCATTTAGCTCTGATATGAAGACTAGTTCTTTCCAATGAACAATGTATTCAGCTTTTGCTCTGCTGGCAAACAGTATATAATCTATTTGTATGCAGATGTGGCCCATGGTTTACCCCACTGAGCCCAACCTTTTTAAAGAGGATGTATTTTTTTTGTGAATCGTATAACCTTGGATGGGAACTCATCTGTCCATATATTTCCTACATGGAGTACTGTGCCTACACAGTGGGGTACAATTGCATGCATTGCGCTGCCCAGTTTGCACTATCTTGTATGAATCGAACAGGGTTTCAGTATGCCATTCTATAGTGCAGCAGCCCTGCATCTTTACACATAAATGTTTAGCACCCTAAATTTTCATAGTTATAATCTGACAGCCACACAGCCACATTTTCTAGATATGCTCTCTCCATTTGTTTAGTGTTTTTAGTTCAGGGAATGTACTAAATATGAAAGAGCCATAATCCTTGCCCTGAAGATTTTACCAATATCTACAAATATATATATATATATATATATATATATATATATATATATAGCAATGTAGAGATATGCCATTTGCAGATATTACAGAGTTAGGTCAAAACAGTCATATCAGCAAAACCTTCAATTTAAAATACAAAGCGCAATATTCAGTTCTTTTCAGAGTAATTATAAAAGCTGTCACAAATATGCAGTTATAGTGCTGAGATTTCATGCCAGAAAAATTATACATTTCTGAATAAAATGATGTTTTATAAAATAATAAGGTTATGTTTTTCTTTAAAATTCAAGGTATGTCTGCTCTTTTGCTTTTGAAGCCAGAAACACTGCGCTGGATTCTATGAAGTATTCAGAATCCAGCTCATTTTGCCGATATCAGCACAGAAGTTGCAGGTACGCCTCTAATATGTAAATATGCCTCAGGGAACTTAAGAGTATCTGAATGCATAAAAGAGTTGAGCAGCAGCAGTGGTGCTCTGTGTATCAGTCACAGCCACTCTGTAAGTCACAACTGGCTCATGAAGCATGGTGTAGATTGACGAAGTTATGGAAATTATACTGTCCCAATGTAAGCTACATGACATTAATAAACACAGATATACAACAATAATTCCAGTAAGCTTAGAGACAACCGCAGGATAGCTTTGTAAGTCATTTGATAGTAAAATATACTTACTTTCCCTTATGGATTCAGACAGAATCCATAAACTTTCTGATAAAAAAATTATTAAGGCGAAGGGCAATCACGCCGACATCACCTCAGTTAACAGTAGCTAATAATGGGTGTAGGACATGTATGGGGTACACAGGTGTCACACACATCCAAGAAAATAGGGAGATGCTTCAGGTTGTGGGTAAAGAAGAGGGACACACGAGGGATCTTGGAATAGGAAAACATTAAGAAAAGGTAAATTACATAGATGGCACACTCTACAACATGAGCAATGGAATGTTGACAAATAGGGTGGCAATGCATCCTAGCCATGGTGAAATGCAGAAATGCATATGAACCTATGCACTATTACAATATGACATGGTGCAAGCTGTGTGGCAGTCATGCCTGGATGGTTCTGACTGGTTGCATATGTGTGTTGCTGAGTAATAAATAGCGATCACAGTACATATTGGATATCGATTCCACATTGGATATCGATTCCAGTATCAAAGCAGTCTGTCAACAATGCAAGTGTAAACAAAGCTACATCACAAATGAGCAACTGCAGTCCATGACATGCTGGAGAATACCAGGAGAGGACAGACTTGAACCTCTGCCCATGCCTATGAAAAGCAAACAAACAACTGCAGTGCCAAACAGCAGTACTGCAGTAAAGCAGCAAATTGGTTGGTGCACATAGCCCAGTCAGACATGTAATGGAATGCATATGTCACAGACATATGCCATGTCAAAGGCAACACACAAGTGTAGGCACATGTGTATGACCTTCATTACCCTCACAGAAAAATATCAGAAAGTAATATCAATACACATTCACAAACCAATGACACCACATAAGACATCTACAACAACTGGAAAGGCCGCAGAAATACCTCACAAAGAGGATTAATGGCCTCAAACAGATGCCCTATGCAGACCATCTCAAAAAACTCCAGCTTTACCCCATGGCATATTGCCTACTCAGAGGTGATCTCTGCCTAACATACAAAGCTATGTCAAACCCAGAGCTGTTGGACATTCTCCACTTAAAGAAATCCCAATCCCTCTGAGCTACATGTTCTAGGGACCTAAACCTTGCCACCACAATAAACAGAACATGCTGGAGGGATTGATTCCTGTCCAAGAGACTTCCTATACTCTGGAGCAAACTACCTATCTATATCAAACAAAGCTCCTCATTAGCACTCTTCAAGAAAAATCTTGATGAATGGATGCGAAATAGGAAACTCACCCCAGGGATCACCTCTGTGGCTCTGCTCGACAGGGGCACAGGAAAATAATTTTCTTGGGTGGTGAAAGCCAGGGTACCTTTTTGGCTAGGCTTATACAGGCCCTAAGGCCAATAGCCTAGCACCTACCTATGAACCTATGAGTAATATGTGGTCAAAATGTATGCTTAATGCCATATAACAATTATCAGGTTGTGCACATGAATTTCGACAATGTACACTGGTTAATATGACACACACAGGTATAACAAAAACAAGGATTATTGCAAGGCAGAAGCCAGCAACTTGTGTGCACATGCCCTGCATCTCTATAATGCCCATAGAATTGGCACAAGTTGACCTTCTAACAAAACTACATGAAAATGGACAGGAATTTCAACAAAGGCAACATATATCCTGCATATGTGCAAAATTTATGACATATCTACAAAGGTGAATGGGAGGTGGACAACATGGACCCACATCAAGGAGGACATGGCAGCAAAGTTATGTAGGCAAATCATAAAGCAAGACAACACTAAGGCTACATATTGCAAATGCATGTGTACACCATATAGGATGGTAGTGAAGTTAATCCAAACTACATTGAAGCAAATGAAAAATGTGTATCACATGAGCAGACTGCATTGCTAATATCAGCAAAAATGGCCATGTATAAATTACACAACCATGCAATGACATAACAGCAACAGGCATAGGTAAACATGCTAAGAATTGGTATCACATGCACAATGTATACTGTCATACCAATGTAAAACAATGTCTGAAAGAAACACCTGCAGTTAGATATCACTAACCATGGTCCTGTTAATAAGATTATAGCACATTAACATGAGATCAATGACTGCTCACAGTCCCAGGGCACAATGGTATTTCTGTATTAATTAAAATATGTGCAGAAATGTGTACGTAAATGAGTGCATATGTACAGCATTTGCCAAAATGTATAAGTTAGGAATGTATGCAGAAATGTAACACAGGCCAAAGAAGGCATACTGTAATGTTCATAAGTTAGTACTAGGCTAAATGTCTTTATGGTGAACTTTAAACTTAGCTAATTACCTCATATGAGAACCAAATGCTGCACCTTGTGTCTGTAAGGTAAAAACCTTAACCATTATGCCAACCTTAAACTACTGTTAGTGAATAAATTATCATTACTGCAATGTAAACACAAATGGTATATATGTGATCTATGCATTCAGTAAAGTAGGACTACCTATATATATCAAACACATCTGTATGACACAGCATGTCATCATCACTACCAATACATGCCACACACAGTGACAGTGTGCCAGTGTGACAGAGTGACAAGTGCTATCCAAAACACAGGGGCAAGGACATGTTCTTCTGTTGAACAGACATGACACAGCAACCCACAAATCATACCCATACCACTGCAGTGTGTTATATGTGAAATATGGGCAATTTTGTGAGTTGCTGTCAGTCCCACACATGTATACAGTGGACCTCTTGTAGCAGTTGCAACATGTCAACAGCCAAAACTCCTCAACAGCAGAATGTTTAATGAAAGTCTAATGTGGTAATGTGTAATGTGTGTTGTACCATAAAGTTAAATGTAACATAACATCTGCAGTGTATGTCTGGCTGTATATCATATAAGCATGGTAGCAAAATGCTATTCATGCAGAAGTTTGCCTATACACTCCAATCACTTATATGGCAAGCATCATGGTGGCATCATTAAACAGGTGAATCACACAGACAATACTTACAGCGCTGACTGCCTACCCTGATGGGGATTAACATCACAAATGATCTCCCAGGCTATTTGCCAGAATGAGTGCCATATTTTGGAAAAAAATTCAACATCATGTCCCTTATCTGTGTCCGAAAGACATCAGTCATGACCTCCCAAATCTCTTCCTGATAATCATCTTGTAGTGTTGCTGGGTATTTCCTCCTTCAGGGGTACAGCAGGGATGGTGGCAGGTGCAGGTCCGGCTTCCTTGTTGTTATCATCTCCATCATGGTTGCCATTCTCATTGGAGGACACTGGCAGTGGTCTGGCATGCAGTAATCTCTAACACCTGATAGGTTTGTGTCCATGGGTCTTGTGCTTTATCAAGGTGACTCACAAGACAAGAAAGAAAGTACATATGTATATCTGCTACTAGATTTCTGCATAACATACCCACTGTGACACAATGCACAGGTAGAAAACAGTCAATATAAAACCTTAGAATAAGTACGGCCATAGTCAAGTGTACCACCATATGTGATGTAGGCCATTAATCAAAACCATAATGATGAAAACCCCTTGTCTATTAGAGAATACATTTCTGTGAATATCCTGACATTAAACAGAAACTGATATGCACATCTAAAATGTAACAGCCATTAAGTACCATCCCTTTGACGCAATGTCTGCATATGAAAATAAAGGTATAGCAGCATGCTTTGCAGATATCATTAAAACCACATTCTCAGATGATATGGCCTGAAATGACTATTTAGAAGTATAATAAACATATTTGCTGCTAACAAATGGATCCTCCTGTACACGACACACTCCCTGTGTCCTATTATCTATACTCACATATTTTTTCAATACAGACCCATGTCAGGGCCACTGTATCCATCAAAGCATGTGAGCAGGTTACTGCAGGCCATGCCATGGCATGCATAACACAGCTTATCAGTCGAAATCCTGCCATACCTTAAACACTTATTTGTCAACCATCATTATGCATGATAGCATGCACACAGCTAGCACACTTACACATCCTGTGTCCTGCAACCCTCACAGAAGTCTATACTGTAAAACAACACTGTGAAAATGACAACATAACACAATTACTGTAATCTGCACTACTTAATCTTGTGACATATGTTTCACTACTTTGATTAGTAGACTGTCTGACAGAATATCACTACTTTCATTTTTCCTGGCTTGCACTTTTATGTTGGTATGTGAACATCAGCTGTAACCCAGGTGTCTGTGCATGTAATGCATCATATGAACAGTCAGCAATTAACATACTGATATAATGAAAATAT
The DNA here is from genome assembly GCF_019279795.1 of Protopterus annectens. Taxonomy (NCBI): domain Eukaryota; kingdom Metazoa; phylum Chordata; order Ceratodontiformes; family Protopteridae; genus Protopterus; species Protopterus annectens. The sequence continues at coordinate 1,162,866,613 of NC_056727.1, forward strand.
AGTGACATGGCAATTCAGTGTGAAATGTAAAATCCATATGCAAAAGAGCTGAGCAAGGCAACATGGTCATTGGCTGACCCAACATCAAATTTTGGAATGCAACCCAACACCCAGAAATAATACAAATGTATTTGTGCCCTACATATATTTATTAGCAATCACTACATATGACCCTGCAAAATCCAAACAGCATAATTTTGATTTCTGATTATATAATAGACATTTGGAAATGTTGAAAAAGAGTGCACACCTATCTCTAAAGGCAAGATACAAGCGTGTTGTAATCAAACTATCAAAAGGGTTACCTGTACATGTGATACTCATGCTGAACTGATGGGCATGTTAGACATAGTCCACCAACAATAATGTGAACATTGACACAGTATGCACCCATTCAGTATATGAATACGCAGGCTGTACACAGCAGGTCACTTACGGAAAATCACATTTATACATATACAAGCATACTAACACCTTTATTACAAACAGCAAGTAAAACATATTTACCTTACATGTAAAACAGTTCAACTTACAGAACTGCAACTGTTGTAAATAAATGATGGTCATCTAGGTTGTGATGTACAATTCCATACACTATCTTCTACAAACATACCTTGTTGTTAACTCATTTGTAAACACATTTTTATATAATTCATACTTGTAATCATAGGGATTGTTTGAGTATTGCACTGACATTACAGGTGCATGATGGGTATTCCTGCATTACAAGTAGCATGTATGTTAAAGCAAAAAAACAAAAAGAGAAAAAAATCATGTAACAATGATCATATCTATTTTATTTATAAAATCTGACAAAGCAATCAATATACCTCTCTCCCTGCACTGCTCAAACAGTCTGTGCATCTGCTCAATGCACATGGCCCAATTCATTTTACACTCTTTATCACCTGGAAAAAAGGAAAAAGCATGTATGAATGATCTAGGTACAAGGTAACACTGATATATATTGCTCAGCTCACATTATCTAACTTTTAAATTTAACAACATTACAAATTCTGCATGCACAATTTTGAATGTTGCACGCACAGTCCTTTAAACATTGGAAGAAAACTGAATGTACCTTGAGACGTACCTCCCTGGACTACATGAAAAGAGACATGGAAGAGCTCGCGGATCATGTGGCCCAGGCAGGTATGACCCTAGCACTGAGTAGCATCCTGCCTTCACCCAGAATGATACCACAGTATAAGGACAAAATGATTGACTTCAACAATTGGCTAAGCTTCTGGTGTCATTCAAAGGGGATCCAGTATCTGTCTGCCTGGGAAGACATGACTGACAAACCACGATGCTTTGCCAGAGATGGTCTGCACCTGTCACCCCTGGGATTCAGGTTACTGGCTAAAGCTCTTGCCGCCCCTATAGTGCCTTTTTTAGGCAAGGTTCAAAGGACAAAACTACCACCATAACAGATACAAGCATGGAAAATCTGAAGGTAATGCTACTCAGTGCTAGAAGTCTAAACCTCAAAATGCACTCTCTCAAGGCACTCCTAAAAATGGAAAACATTGATATCTGTGCAGTAAGTGAGACTTGGTTCAAGGCTCCAGAGAGCACCCCTGCAATACCAGGCTATAACTCTTACCACACTTTTTGACCACAAAACCAAGACCGAAACACTACAGGTGGAGGAGTGTCCATATTCACCATGGATATTCACACCTCCAGGCTAGTTGCCCAACACAATGCATCTGAAATTCTCCAGGTGCAACTAACACTAGGTAAGACTGCAATCCAAATTGTAGCTTGCTACAGATCCCCCACCATGCCCCAAGATTCTCACTACACCTTTCTAAACATACTGGAAAATATTAAGATACAACCAAACACCCTAATACTGGGTGATTTCAACTACCCTGCCATTGACTGGAAAAACTACTCGGGTACCAACTCCTTTTCCCAATGGTTCTTTGAATTCATAAATTCCACCACCCTGGATCAACTAATCCATTGTCCCACCAGGGGTTCCAATATCCTAGACCTGGTCATTACCAACTTGGGAGATAGATGCTCCACACTAGTGGTCACCCCCTCATTGGTCAGGTCTGACCATAAGCAAATCACCCTTGACATCCACATCCCACCCTCATCCCCTAGTAAGGCAGCCTCCTTAAAAAACTTCTCCAAAGCCAACTTCATGCTACTTAAGTCAGAAGTGACAAACTTCATGACACCCATGCAGACAGTATCTGAAAGTTCGACTGCAGAATCTTACACTAAGGCACTGTATGAGCACATCCACTTGTGCATGAATCGTGCCATCCCAAATAGAACCAAGATACTATCCTCCAAAAAAAGGAAGCCAATCTGGTGGTCCCCTGCTATAAACAAACTATACAACAGAAGGAAGAAACTGCTGCAGAAAAGAGGAAAATCCCAGGATGCAAAAAACTCCCTCACCAGCCTCAGTAAGAAGCTGAGATCCCTCATAAAATCCTCAAAAGCTAGTTGCAAAAATAAAATTGCCAAAGATTCCAAAGACAACCACAAGGCATTCTATAGTTATGTCAAGAATCTAAATGGCAATGCTCAGATCTGCTCTGAGCTTCACCAGAATGGCATTAAATATACTGATCCCAAGGATATTGCCAATATCCTGGCAGATCAATTTAGTGCCAATTTCACCCCCACTCACCCCCTAAAGGGCCCATCTCAATACCAAAAGATTGCCAAATTCCAGTAATCACGGCCACACAGGTAGAAACTGCACTCTCCAAAGCTAAGAATACAGCATCCATGGGACCAGATGGCATCTCAGGCTGTGTACTACATGAACTACAAAATGAACTGGCACCTCACCTAAGTGTCATGTTTAATCATAGCCGCACCTCAGGCTTTGTGCCCACTGAGTGGCGCACAGCTACAGTTATCCCACTCCACAACGGGGATCCACCTTGGATCCCAGGAACTACTGTCCCATCAGTCTGACGAGCCTGATCTGCACGGCATGGAACACATTATCATGGAACATATAAACAAAGACATTTGGCAACCTTCAAACACTGGACCCCACCCAGTTTGGGTTTGTGAAGGGCTGATCTTGTCTCCTGAACCTGATTAACTTCTTCAAATCAGTTTCCAGAGCTGTGGATGAGGGTAAGGTGGTCCACACAGTCTATCTGGACCTCGCCAAGGCCTTCGACACCATCCCCCACTCTGGAATCATAGATAAACTTACTAAGCTGGGCATAAATCCCTATGTCACTCGATGGGTTGCCAAATGGCTTACTGACAGAACCTAGACTGTAAATGTTGCCGACTACAAATCCAGCTCCAGACAAGTGACAAGTGGAGTACCTCAGGGTTCACTTCTGGGACCACTCTTGTTTGGCGTCTACTTCTCTGAAGTACCGGCCAACACTAAGGGACTCTGGCTAACAAAGTTTGCAGATGACTGCAAACTGGGAGCCATTATTGAATCCACAAATGATGTGGCTATTCTAACAGATGCCTGGTGCCAGAGCCATGGGCTCAAGCTTAATGCCAAGAAATGTATAGCTATCCCCTTTGGAAAAAAACATGTATCCATGAATTACCACATAGGTGGCAGTACACTAAACATCGAAAGTGTGATGAAAGACTTAGGTACACAGTCTCACTTTCGATAACCACATCACCACAACTGTCAGGAAATCCTTCTATGTGGCACACCTCATCACTAAGGGCTTTTCATCCGGAAAAAAGGAGGTCATTGTCCCACTGTACTCATCCCTCATTAGACCCATTATAGAGTATAATGCCCCATTTGGTATGTACCTCAAAAGACATCTGCAACAGCTGGAAAGGCCACAGAAATACCTCACTAAAAGAATCACAGGCCTAAAGCAGATGCCATATGCTGACCATCTAAAAAAACTCCAGCTATACTCTGTGGCATATTGTCTACTCAGAGGCAATCTCTGCTTAACATACAAGGCCATGTCAAACCCTGAGCTGTTGGACATGCTCCACTTAAAGAAATCCCAATCCCTCAGAGCCACACGCTCCAGGGATCTAAACCGTGTCATCACAATAAACAAAACATGCTGGAGGGATAGGTTCCTGACCCAGAGACTCCCCATACTCTGGGATAGACTACCCATACATGTCAAGCAGAGGGCCTCCTTGGTCCTCTTTAAAAGGAACCTTGATGATTGGATGGGAGATTCACCCCGGGGATCATGTCAGTCGCCCTGGTAGACAGGGGTCCAGAGAAATAAATATTGTGGGAAGAAATATCCAGGGAATTGTTATGGCTAGGCTTGTATAGGCCCTAGGGCCGATAACCTAGTACCAACCTATGAAGCTATGAACATAAATTGGAGGATATGAGATTCAAGCCTGCAGCTCTCAGCTATGCTCATAATCTAGCCCTGACATCTAACTGCCTATCTTATCTAGCTCACCAAAGACTGCATGGAGGAAGTGCAGTTAAATCAGAGGCATTAATGTACAGGGATGGGGTAGTAATAGGGATCATGGTTTACACTTTACAAAATGTACAACATGCTGTGCATTTATGAAAATAAAATTGCAAGCATGAATGTATGTCAGCATAGTGGTCACAACAGAAAAACACAACTGCAAAATTTCATACCTCAGACAGTGAACATTGTCGTGTAACGCATTGCTGCTCTTAATGGACAACTACAAATGTCTGTATATCACATGCACAAAAATGCAGTTTAGGTAGGAGGATATCAAATATATACATATATTTTGTTGTCAGATTGCAATTTATACCTCAAAATTATCCCTGATATCAGAGGTTATCCCTGTTTTACAGTCAAAATGTATATCTGACCATCACACACCCTCCAAATATAAGTATGAAAAGGATGTTGAATTTGAATTAATAAACAACACACTTAGACATCAAATTCAATGTGCCAGTGTTATCATATTCCAAATTCTTTTTGCAGAATTATCCCAGTATATTCAAAGTTTTATCCATAAAACTGTAGTAAAAGTGCTGCTGACAGAACATTATGAATTACCGAGATAGCCACAGAAATCCAACAAATAAAACTATAGTTGTAAATATGTGCAAAATAACAGTTCATATGAGTAAGAAGGTATCTATAGCAGCATTTTCAAAACTTTTTCACAGACAAAATGATCCAAGTATAATGAGGGATATCCCCTACATGGTTTGAACCCACACTTAGCCATGATATATGTATACTGACCTTTGGATTTACAGGATAAGTTAACACACATCACACCTTTTTTTCTTAAAAAACTAGTGTGCGTGTGTGTGTGTGTGTGTGTGTGTGTGTGTGTGTGTGTGTGTGTGTGTGTGTGTGTATCCATATTCCTGCATAATGGATGAACACAGAGATGCTATACGCTCTCATGCTCCACAAAGCTGCCATAAAGCATCAGGTTTTACAACATAGAACATATGTTTAGACAATTGGACGTACAGTGGTGTTGTGTTAAACAAGTAGGATTGTAATAATACCCTGCACTTTGTAAAGCAGAATGGATTAATGAATGTCTGTATGAGTTACTATTCACACATACACAGACAGACTGGGAGATACTATCATAGTGTTATGGATAACATCCAAATGTGTACTCATCAGCCTGGTCGCTATAGGTGCCAGTAATACATGACCATATTGGATGTGTGAAATTAAGTCCTTACATGTTGGGTAACAGAAACAAATCAAATATTTATTAGTATGTACATGATAAAAAATATTAAACAAATAAACCCCATGGGAATCAAACACATAATTACAGGGAGAACAGTCATCTTGCCTTTGCAATTATCCAGATGAGCTAATTGTCAGAACATCTACTTATTAGGTTTAAAATACATATATCTGACGTATGGGATACAGCTATGTCTCTGTTTTCCTTAGGAATGTACAGGTATGCACAGGATTGTGGCACTTGCTGTAGGCATCCACTGGCTGTCTTCACACCTCAGCGACCCTTCAATGAAGATCCTCAGTGTGCATCTAATGCAGGTCATTGTAGTGTTAGCAAATCTGCACTCCAATTCTGTACATTTCTGTATGATGTTAATGCTCCCACACAATCTGGTCCTATATAGCAATCATTATGAAGTTCTGTGGTCAAGCCCTCATGCAATGCTCCACTCCAGACTAGATGGTCAGCATCTGGGTAGTCTTCTCATTGGTTAATTGGTCACCCACACATGTTAAAGCCTTCAGGAAGTATCGATTTCTATGATAATGTAGATAAGATGGATAGGTCACTATTCAATAGAGCAATGGTCTGATCTGTAAACATATCAAAACCACAATTTAAAAGTGACTTCAGATCATTGGAACATAATGGGTGTATGCTACATATGGTCCCTTTTAACAATACTTACTGGAACCTCATTAAATATGTATAGTGCAAATGGGACTTAAAAGCTGTGTGCACATAGCTTTTCTTTCTCTCAGATATACCTGACATAAGTAGTTGTAAAGGTAATTTTGCACCTGCTAGCATTGCTATGGTAGGATATGTTTCTCTCCTGATAGATGCATGTTATCATTATTCCTTATAGTATATGTGCATCTACTTTGATTGATGCATTTAGGGAAAATTGGGTTCAATATAAAAAATGTATGTGAACTTCTGGAGGGGCGTAGGATGAGCTGTATGCATACAGGTTGGTACATCTGCAGGGTTAGCAAGCACCCCTTCCCCATATGCTGCTGTACAGAAAAATGGTGGTACATAAGGATGTATTAACATATTTTTAAAAATGAATTACTGGTGACTCAGTACAGTCTGTGGTGTATCTAAAGAAACATACAGAGTCTGACTTTATCCATATGTTGTTATATAGTATGTATTTGTATTACTGTTATGGAAATGTATTCACTGATGCTTATTAAAACATGTACTAGAACTATTGCCTCAAAAAAACTAGATCCGTTTTATGTCTTTTTGCACATCTTGTGCATAGTATGCTTATGGATACAGAGGCTCTATGTCGCTTTCCATTAGTTGTTCAATTGATAATTCTCAGATTCTCTCTGCTAATGCCAACAGAATTCACTACTCAGTATTGATTGTGTTGATATAAGCTCATCATGAATAACAGTTCTAGTTTTTGCATAGTTGTATGTTTAGGTTCTCATTGCATTTGTGACAACCACCAATCATTTCTGATTTACACATACGTTATGTGTAGTAACTTAATGTGAATGCATGCAAAGTGTATGGATTATGTGGCACAATACTGTTGTGTTTGGACTTTCACTACTGTGACATCCACTTTAATGGGTACATATCCCACAGACAGCCTCTACAGATATCACGATTCATGCTGTTTTTCCAAGTATTATGCAACCAGGCATTGTTTTCATATCACACATGGTTTTATATATCACAGTACTATGTGTGACAGGGACTATTTCCTAGATTTTATTATTGCACAGGAATGCAAAGAGCGTACATTGGCATATGTTGTCAGCATAATCATCTCCATATGTGGGCCCTCCACATTAATGTACGCATGTGCATATAACTGTCTTCCATATGGCAAATAGACCTGGGGGTGACAATTTTTTTGCCACAGGAAAACAAAATTATAATAGATGCTCTGTGACAAAATGCACAGAGACTTGGATGGGAGAAAATACAGTATAGAGGAATGAAGTATGGACTGACCTCATCAACATGACTGGTGCAGTGGGAGGTCACGATATATAATGTGAGGCCTGTTGCCGACGGTGGTCTGACATGATCCGTCATGCAGCCAACTGGGTACTCCTGTATGAGAGATCAAGGGATGTCACTGGTGGTGAGCCGTTATTGACTCTCCTTGATGAGATTGCAGATTTTTCTGCATCACTGCAGATGGTGAGTGGGAAGTGCTGCATATCCATGGGGTGGAGTTGAAGCAGGTGTTACAGGCTGCACATGTATGTGTTAGTTTGCTTAACATTACTACATATAGATTTACTCAGTACATACTGCTGTTGCATGCATATTTATGTATGTTTATTTTTGTGTTGCAGCAACAGACTTGCATTGTGCACATGGGTCCACACACAGGGTGATGATAACCAACATTAAGTGTATTGACATGTTGCCAAACAACTTCTGTACATATATGACAGTGCAACCAACTTATGTCATGCCTGCATTCATTTGCACAGGTGCATCAACTTCTATACAATAGAAAGACATGACAGGTGAGTGTCTCTATATACTGTTACAGTTACCATTATCTGTTATTGCCTCTGCCTCCTGTCGTGCCAGAAGGGTATACTGTCTGACTGATGCTTTCTTCACATTGTAAACTGCAGGTACATCTTTGGGGGGGGGGGGGCACTAGCCATGCAGGTGCACCTACCAACAGACCATGTATGTTTCCCACCATGTTAATAGGCTGCAGCTCTTTGCAGCATAACTATGTTGTCTGATATAAATGTCACTGTTTTTCTACACAGGGACATCTGGCCAGCATGTGCACCATATGTCAAGTGAGGATCACCACGACCTTAATTTGTTGTATATGTCATCATGCACCTATGCTGCTGCATGCATAACTGACTGTGTTTGCTTTGCCTGTAGCTGCCCACTGCAGAATCATCATTATGACAGAGAAAATCACCATATCCAGATGATGTCAGTGGTATGCTATTACCTTAGTTTCATACAGAATCATTCCAGTAATCATCAGGGCTATAATCAACATCAGGAATTCAACCAGAACCAACATCAACATTCGAACCAGGATTTTTATCGGGGAGGCAAATTCAACAACAGGAGGAAATATTACCGGAACTGGTCCCAGTCGAGGAGATAATAGGATCTAGCTGTACTGTACCAAATACTTTTTAATTAAGTTTTGAAGGTGAGACTAATCCTATGACTATTATCAAAAACACAGAAGGTGACTTCAATATTTTTAATTATTCTGAGTTCCAGGTAGACATTGGTTCAGTGGATATGTTAGCTAAAGGTCTAACATTTGTGCCATCTCATCGGGGTGACCTATCTAAAACTGTGGTTGATTTAAAGCTTTTCACCCGTAAATTAAACTTAAATTTCCTTTTAAGGAACCAAATGTACAACCAAAGCAAATATAAGATATCTAGTGTCTACAATCCTACTTTAATTCCTATAATTTCATTATTTGAGAATATATGTAAACCTGATATTAGAAATAGGTTTTCTTGTAAAAGGTTCAACAACTATGGTGAAGAATGGGAATGTTTACAGTTACTGAGAATGAGTGGAATTCGTATAATGAAGCCAGATAAAGGTGGTAGATTTGTGTTTATGGATACTGATCAAAATAACATGAAAATGTTTGATTTATTATCTGATGTCAATAATTATGTTTTAAAAACAAGATGTGAGCACACCAACAAAGCAGAGAAAAAGCCAAAAAACATCCTAAAACGTTTCTTTATTACAAAAGGATGAGCACTTTTGCTGGGTTACCGCTTCATCAGATCAAACTCAGAAAATACTTATACAGGTTAAAATCACATATAATTAAAAAATCAAGTTCACCTTCTACTAATTAAAGCTGGCTTTAAAGGAATACTAGCATTGAGCCCTGGAACTTTGTGTGCTTGCAGGTCTATAATCCATTTCACTTCCAAATTCTCCAAGTAATTATCCACATCACCTCTTCTCATACCAGGTTTAACCAGTTGTAAAACTCTAAAATGGAAGACATTATACCCTGTTTTAACCATATGTACTGCCAATGCATTTGTAAGGACTTTGTTTCTTATATTCCCAACATGTTCCAAAATCCTTTCCTTAAACTTACACATCTTCTTGCCCACATAAAAAAGTTGGCACTCTGTGCAAGTTGCTAAATAGACCAGACAATTACTATTGCATGTGGCAGACAACCTAGGGACAAATTCTGTCCTAGTAATAGGGTGAATAAACACTTGTTCTCTGACTATAAAAGTACATGCTTTGCATTTACCACAAGGCAAAGTTCCTAGTCTTGGCAAAGTATTAGTCACTCCAACCATAGGGCCATAGCATAGCATCCTTTTCAAATTCTTGTTGTTTCAAAAAATAAAACTCAGATGAGACCCAACCACTTCACTGGTGGCTTCAACCGCTAATAGTATAGGCCAGTTTTTCCTAATGATATCACAAAAATCAGAAATATTACTAGAATAGGTAAATAGCACTTTAGAATGTCCAAAGTTCAGGTTACTACTGCGATGCCGCCTGTTATGATTCCTGTGCTTATTAGAAAAATAGGGAGCTCCCTTATCATGCCTATGCACTTGTACCTCCCTATGAACATCAGCTGTTAATCTATCAGGGTATCCTCTATCCAGAAGGTCATGTAAAAAATTATCAATAGATTCACTCATACCTGTCTCATCAGTGTTAAGGCATGATAATCTCAAGGATTGTCCTTTCACAATGTTTTGAAAAATATGTGAGGGGTGCATACTGGATTTATGCAATATACTATTCTTCCAGCATTTAAGTATTTTACTTTGAGTTGCTTTTTATATGGATCGTGATGAAGTGGTAACCCTGGGAAAGTGCTCATCCTTTTGTAATAAAGAAGTGTTTTAGGATGTTTTTTGGCTTTTTCTCAGCTTTGTTGGTGTGCTCACATCTTGTTTTTAAGCCTTGATTTTTGTTTTATGTGAGCCATCTTTGACAGGAGTGTGTACTGTTTATTTTATTTTGTCAATAATTATGTGTCAGTTTCCCTAAACAAGTTAAATACAGCATATAATAGGATAAAAATGTATTTAAATGATCTTTTCATAGATTCTAGAATGAACGTGGATATTTTCAATTATTTTTCAATGCCTGCCCCTCAAATTCCCATAATTTTTGGAATTCCAAAAATTCACAAAGACCTGACTAACCCACCATTGAAACCCATTGTGAACAGTAGAAATTCCATTACATACTCTTTAGCAAAATATGTGGATAGTTTTTTTAAAGAAATATGTTAATTTGAAACAGCAGATATGTAAAGACTTCTGGTCCTTCTTAAGAAACGTCAATGATTTTGAATATGATGAGCAATGTAATTTATTACCATTGATGTCAAGAACCTATATACTTCAATTCCCTGTGATCTAGGAATTAAGTGGGTTTGTTGTATGTTAAAATTTAGAAATGTTTCCAATGAGCAGATTTTATTAATGGAAGAACTACTGAATATTATTTTGAACAATTTATTTTCATGTGAAGGGAAGTTTTTCCTTCAAAAAAGGATGTTGCTATGAGTTCCCCTTGTGGGGGTAGTTACGTTAACTTAGTTATGGCATTTTGGGAAAGGCAATTTGTTTTTGGTAACAGTCTGTTTTCTAATATGATAAAATTCTATACATGATATTTGGATGATATTTTTGTCCTATTTCAAGGAAGCAATTCACAAGCAGACGAATTCTTCATTTTTTTAATAATTCCATTGAATTCCTGAAATTCACTTATTGTTTCAGCAATGAATCTATTTCTTACTTAGATATTGACTTAATTATAGATAGATCCAACAAAGATTATAAGGCAAAGATTTTTAGGAAAATGACCTATTCTAACTCCTTTTTACATTTCACAAGCGCCCACCCTTATCAACAAAAAAGATCTGTTGTCAAGGGACAACTTGTTCGAGCAGCTAGGATGGTATCCACTCAGGAAGATTTTGTGATTGAATGTGACAATCTAGCTAGTATGTTCCTAAAATGTGGATACCCTATCACATTATTAGATGAACTAAGGACTGAGTAGCTTTCAAACATTCACTGGGCCTCTTTAAGGCAATTCTACATGACCCTGCTAGTGTTGAATCACCTCCCTTTGAAGAAACATTACCTGAACAAATAGCAGATGCTCCTTTTACAAACATGCCTTTGTTCATTACTTCATATAGTAGTGACGCTTTGGTTATTAAGGAGATTATAGTAAATAATTGGGGGCTTCTTACTTCAGATGAGGCATTTTATGGTATTGAAGACTTTAGGCCAATGTTTGTTTTTAAGAAAGGCCTAAATTTAAAGAACTTCTTAGAATTTCATAGTACTGTTTCCATTAGAAACCAAGGAATGTTTAAATGTGAATTTTGTCCCTACTGTAGGTATATTCACGTGGGTAAAATCTTTTTGATAAGGGATGTAAGGTACAAAACCAAGGGTATATACAACTGCAACTCTTCTAGTGTAGTTTACTTAGCTAACTATAAAATTTGCCCAGGTTTTTATATCAGAAAAACCGATAGAAAGTTGAAAGAGAGGTTATATGAGCATATATACAGTATGAGAAAGGATAAATTGGACAGCTCATTGGCTAATCATGTTAATCAAAATCCAGGCCACTGTTTTGGTTTCCGAGTTATGGACCAGGTCCAAAAGGATATTAGAGGACATCCTATTTCCTTAAAAATCGAGTTGCATGAATTATTATGGCAGTTGAGATGTCAAGCACATAGCTTACCGAGTCTTAATGAAACTTGTTCCCTAGCTAGTGTTTAAAAACGTAAGAGTTTAACAAGATGAAAATCTTTAAATTATAGCAAGAGTCAAGGTTCTTAGCTGATTTAATGAAAGATTATTTTAAACGATGCAAAATTTTAAATGGTGCACTATTTTATCAGGCAATGTAACTGTTTTTTTAATTAATGAAACCATGTGATTAAGTGGTTGGTTATCATGTGATTTCTTTTGAAAGAAATGGTTGGTTAGGTAGATTATTTAAATGTTCAGCACATTTTTGTATGTTTTATCTGAGGAAGTTTGATATTGATCAGACGAAAGCGCTTATTTCATTATAGTAAAGTGCCGTTTGTTCCTGTTTCTGCCACTTTGTTTTTCTTCAGTTTCATACATGTCATTGTTGTTACTCCTGTTGTTATCCTCCATTAATACTGTGTCCTTCTACCCCTGCATAGGTCAGCCATGACCAACTCATATGTGCATGTCATACTTACTGTGCATTTTACATCATTTGGAATGGTACATGCTGGCAAGTATGTGATTTATTATGCTGTGTTTATGCCTTTGTTTCCCTACAACAGTTACATTTCAACCCTCACCTCTGGCAATGGATTCCCACAAGAACATGTTAATTGTGTGTCATACTTGTATTCCTCATATATGTCATGTATGTTCCATATGTAGCATACTTGTCAACTCCCTGTTATATAGATTCCATGGACCATACCTAGACAAGGCCTCTTGACAGGTCATTATCATCTGTAACATTGTAGTGAAATATATGTGGCATATGTCAGTAATGATATCCTGAATGTGATATAAGCAAGTTTTCCTGACCTGTGTTATCTGTCTCCTCTTTTAGAACATCTGCTGCCTTTATCCTCTATTAGCCAATCCACTGATCCCAATGTGTCTCAGTATGGTAGCATGGCCTCTGGCACACAGGGCATAGATTTGGTGATACTGTCCAGTCCGGATGGTGACAGTCATGCGAATGATGTTGTAGTCTCAGATGTGGCGGAAAATTTGTCCAGCCATTCTGACAGTGTGGTGCATGGTCAGTTGATTTCCTGGTTGCAACAGTACTACAGCAGTGCCATAGTGCAAGCAGAATTCTGGATACCCTGGCAGTGCTAAGCTGAGTGCCAAATGAGAGATGCATGGCCCCTGTCAAAAAATCAACTCTTGCCCATCAGGCATCGATGTCTATGCTGCAATGTGCAGACACAACTGCTGCTGGCGAATCCAATGTAGGTCCAGCACTCACAATCAGATAGTCAACTCACACCCATGCTCCTTCCCACAGTGTTTATCCACAAGCTGGCATCACCCACTCAGTGTCTGTGAAGCAACCTGGTCCGAGTGTTTCCATATGTGTTAGAGGCAACCAGAACCATGGTGTGAGCCATTGGCATAGGAACAGTAGGCAGCATTATACTAACAATGACAGCTGATCTGCTATCTCCTGTAGTATCAGCCACATCCTGTGGTGATGACAATTACTGTGCAGACCACTGACTATGTCATCTGTCTGTGGTTGTTGTGTTTGATGTTTGATGCCACTGGAGTCTGACATCTTTACTAACTATAGCTGACTGCATTTAGCACATTAAACTTTATCCATGCTTTACATTGATATATGTTGCTTGTGATGTTGCCAACAGTTCTGCAGTATGTCCTGTCTTGGTTTCCTGTCTGTATCTGTGGATAGTGGACAGATAGGAATGGGTTTTACAGAAGTATGCCCCTTGTTGTGTGCCATACACACATACACTACAATGAGTCTGTATGCATACCTGTGCCTCTTGTGGCCTGAGTTGATGGTCTGTGTTGTGATAGATTTGTATATGTTCATACTGTTATTTATTATAATTATGTTGCTATGGCTGATGCTCAGTGTGTACATCTACTGGGTACTTGCCATTAGATGCAATCTGTGCAGCTATGGTGGGGCAACACCCGACCAACAATGTTTAATGTGTGTACTTCTGTACATGTGGCTTGTTGTGACTCAACGTAATGTGTCAGATTCTGCCATGTCACCTGGGCCAGGACTTGTGGTCACACTGTCCACCACCAGCACCTATTTATTCTGCTGTCTGGGTTCTCCTGCTTCTCCTCTGATAGCGGCCAAATGTAATCTTCAGACATCTGGAATTCGTGGGGTAGTTCATCCACACCTGCAGCTGGAAGACCATGTGTTTTAATCATATTGTGTAATATTAGTAGTATTACCACCATGCTATTGGCCCTGAATCCAAGGGGGATGTAGGAGGAAAAGAAATGATTGGTTGGTTACTTTTTTAAAACACTATCAGCGGAGACATGCTTTATGATCTGAAGAAGGCTGAATAGCCAAAAGCGCTTATCGGACTACATTTTTATGTTTTGTTTATGTTTTGTTTGTTTTATTAAATTGCTCATCTGATTTTAACAGGGATTTGGATTGCCGTGGTGGTTTATGGAAGCTTTCTTTCCATTATTGATCCTCTTCTGTAAGGTTAGATGGTTCTCTGCACAGGGTCATCAGCCACAGCTGGAGTGGTTAACTACAGTCACCTGTTGTGGAGAGAGGAAACAAATATGTTGTCATCATGAATAATATTTACAGTGATGTCTTTAGCTTACATCCTACCTTTGTTCCTGTACTTACATAGTAGTATTCCCTCAGGTATTTTTCCTTGCTGGAATGCAGCTCTCAGTCTACTTTCCCTCCATCTGGCAGCATGATGGACACTTCCAGGGTGTGTTGCTATGATATTTGTTATGCTGCCATCTGCTGCACCCATCACCTGACAATTCAAGGATGGCCACCCCTTTCTACAGATCTATTTTTCTGCTTCTGGGTTCACAGAGTCTTAATAGTGATGTGAGTGCAGTCTGTTGTATCAAGTACATGGGGGAAGTTTGCAAGGTTCTACAAATGGTTCATGACAGTTCACCTCTCCATGGGGGAGGATAGAAAGTGTATTGTTCATCTACTTTGGTGTACATTCCTGAAAGGAATTGTACTAGGATATGACTGGTAGCCCTCTATGACACTCCTACAGCATTTCCTACATGTTGTTGGAATGTACCAGATGCCAGCACACCTAGGCTCAGGCACAGCTTTGTTTCAAGAGGGTGGGGCTGCCTCACAATGTCTGCTTATACATATGTGGGCACACATGTTGCCCACAGTCTGCATCAGCTGTCTGTCTAGGTGATAACTGTTAATGGTTTCTTGATATAAGAGTCTTAGTTGCAGCCTGGCTTCCTGCCTACCTGCCTGACTTCTAGGATGCACAGCCAGATTTTCCTCCATAGATTGCAGTAACACTGCTTGTTGCAGTTCATTCACTGCAGGTAGCATTTTTTTTTTTGGTTGGTATTATAGTGGCTTCCTTAGGATTCCAAGGGGATAGCTCCCTTTCCTTGCACTGCGGTATGGCAATAGCCAAGGATTTCAGAAACATTGTCGGCATTGCAGTTTTTCACATTTAAGTTGCGTAGGGCACACACTATATGTTTTGGAATATGTCAGGTGAGTGGAATCTATAATTATCCCATGATGAATATTTAAGTTTACTCAGACTGCTTGCAGCATACCTTATGAAATTTGCGTCTGCACTTGGTGTGCTAAAGTCTTCCTTTGGAGTGCTGCACTATCTGCTGTAGGAATCCTGACCACTATCCAAATACATTTTACAAATAACAATATTTTAGTTTAGAATGCACCATCTTGCGGGGTGGATTGCATTATACTGTCACACCCCTTCTGTAACAAACTTTAAGAGGATGTTTACTCCCACTTAAAGAAATACATCGAGAACTTAATGAAAGTCAAAACAAACCAGTGCATTTATTATATGGACATACTAAAATAATGTCAGTTTCAAAATATTGAAAAACAAAATAGAGAAGAAACCACACAGTAGCACAGAATGAAATGATAAAGTGCTTTTCGTTTATTCCAATAAACAAACTTCTTCAGATCAAGAAAAACAAAAAGTCACAGCTTAAATACTCTCTGGGCTAATACTTACAAAGTCAACTAACTACTTAAAGTGAAAGCTGACTTACAAGACACGCCCTATTTGCAAACACAACTAGACTAAAAACTGCGTTTAAAGTAAAAGCTAAAAATCCAAATAGTCAGACTAAAAGTACAACTAGCGTTGTCTATAAAAATGTGTAAATCTAGCCTACTACTAAGCTAGTGAGGCAAAGAAATAATAATTACAAGTGCATAAAAACTCCGCTGGTGTTTGTAAAACTGAGTTAATACAAATACCTATGTTAGTGCACTAAACCGTGTATGTTGAAGCACAAGTGCACTGAACATAATTGGTAGTAAGTAAAGTATCAAGATAAAACTACAAATTCTCAGCAAAAAATACACAGCAAAAAATACTCAGCAAAAACTACACATAAGGTCACTGAACCAAGGTGCTCAAAAGCATTAGAATAGCTGCGTCATGCTAGTGTGGAAGGTAACCTGACACAGCCTACCTATTAAGGCTCCTAAGTTTAGGAACACTACTTAAAGAACAGTTCTCATTCAGACCTGGTGAACTGTATGCGTTGAGTCTAATTTGCCAAAACAGCTCTCGCTCTTCTAACTTAAGTGGGAGAGGAGCACCCCTGAAGTCCTGTGTGATCTGGTCAATAATCAAAAATTTAAACATATGGTTGGGATAAACTGAAATGTGTTTTGCTCGTGCATTATCAAGTTTCTGCTTCCTGATCGCATAAGTATGTTCATAAATGCGGTCACGTAGGCGTCGTTCTGTTTTGCCCACGTAGAAAGCTGTACAGGTTTGGCACATAGCTAAGTAGATCACCATTCTTGAATTACAGTTAGCTCTTAGGTTCAACTTGCATTCGTGATCGTGAACTTTAAATCTATTGGATTCCAAGATGTATTGACAAAAATTACACGCCTGGCATTTAAACATGCCAGCTGTCATTGTTTTTTTAATGTTATGTCGTTCAAGGAGGGCTTTGAGGTTTTTTGCCTTTCTATAAACAACCAATGGGTGATTACCAAGTTTTTGGTGTACTGTGTTGTCCTTTTGAGTAAGTCCCAATTTTACGTAGTGCCTGAACACAGTCACTAATATTGAGACTGTATGTTGTTATGAATGTGACACCAAAACATTCAGAAGGATGCCTACTTGTGTGGACATTTACTAAGTCTGTGTTCGAGGATTCAGTGTCATTCATAAGAACCAATTCTCTATTCAAGATTGGTTTATAAAAATGACACTGACGCTTAGACAACACTTCTTCTATAATAGTGTCTAACATTTCATGTGGGTAACCCCGGTGTAAAAACATATTCCTTAGGTGTCCACATTCATTGGCAAAATCACTATCCAATGTGATAATGCGGGCTGCCCTCACTAACTGACCTTTGACGATCGCCTGCTTCTGATGAAAAGGATGACAACTTGTGTAGTGCAGGAATGAGTTGGAGTACGTTACTTTCCTATATATATTCAGGAATGAGTTGGAGTACGTTACTTTCCTATATATATTCAGGAATGAGTTGGAGTACGTTACTTTCCTATATATATTCAGGAATGAGTTGGAGTACGTTACTTTCCTATATATATTCAGGAATGAGTTGGAGTACGTTACTTTCCTATATATATTAGCTGTATATTTGTGAAAGCTAGTGTCTTTAGAAAGAAAAATGTCCAAGTATGGGATGGCTTCAGTATGGAAACTAGCAGTGAATTTCAAAAACTGTGTAGTTGAATTAAAATAGTCCACTAACGCTTCACCCGTGGGCAAGTCACCATCCAGGAGGATAAAAATATTGTCCAAGTAACGGGTGTAAAAAATCACCTGGTCCTTAAATGGGCAGTTAGTGGACACGTGATCGTGTTCCCATTGTGCCATGACTAGATTGGCAACACTGGCCCCACAAGGGGAGCCCATGGCTACTTCAGTTTTTTGCAAATAAAAGTTGTTGTCAAATGTAAAAAAATTGTTAGACAAGACTAGGTCCAACAATTCGTGAACCAGAACCAACTCATTCCCACTACTACCATTAGATCTAAGCACTTGTTCTACCCAGTCCACTGCTATGTCTTGGGGAATGCAGGTGTACAAATCTTTCACATCAATAGTAAGAAAATTGTACCTTGCGTTGAAATCTAACTTGTTAATTTTACCAAGGAATGACCAAGAATCTTTGCAGATCTGTGGAAAGTTGACCAAGTATTTCTGTAAAATGTTGTCAATGATTTTAGCACATGGATAGGTAGGAGAACCACGGCCATCTACAAGTGGTCTCATGGGTGGATTGTGGACATCCTTGTGGATTTTAGGGATACCAAACAAGCACGGGAAACGAGGGTAAGTTGTTGATAAGTAATTGTATGTGTGTTGTGTTACCCTACCCTCGATGAACATTTCCTCAATGTGGTCTTTGATTGTGGTGTACACTTTATTTATTTCAGAACTCGAGCTGGTAGAATATGAAGGACTGTCCAACAGGCTAAACATCCTATCTTGATAGGCATCGAACACAACAAGACCCCCTCCCTTGTCCGGTTTACAGAATCTAATATTCTGAAATTGAATCCAGTCAAGGCATTCCATTTCTTTTTTATTATTAAAATAAGCACTCAATGTTAAATGGTGTGGTGTTTTGTTGAAGTTTTGACGAATGTCTAATTCGCAAACCAGTTCAAAAATTTGTAAAAGGGGATGGAGTGGGGGGTTGTAGGTACTAGGAATCCTAAAATTATTGTCGTCAAGAGGGTAAGAGCCTCCAAACAGCAAGTTCAAGTTAAGCTTCCTAACGTATAATTTTAGGTCTATAATTGATTTGACCAGGTCTGCTTTCTGAGCTCGTACGTAAGTGTACCCTTTGGACAATAACTTGACTAGTTCAGGTGTAATATTTGCAGTAGAAAAGTTGTATACATTAAAATCACCTTGTTTGTTCATGAGTATAACAGGAGTGTTAGCAGTACTTGCATTACAAACAGCAGACATGTTATGTGTATTTGTCTCAGTTGTTAAACAAGGGTCACATTGCCCATCAGTAAACCCTGGTGTAGTAACAATGTCAACTTCAAGGCAGTCTCTCAATGGACTGTTGGCGATGGCTTGATGGATCACTACTGTCTCTGCTTCTGCTTGTTCCTCTGATGGGAAAAAGCCGCCTGTTGTTTTGGCTTTGCCCCTAAAAAATTAGCGTCGTTGGACCTAAGATTGTAATGCCCAGTTTTTTTATTGTTGTTGTTACAAGAGTGATCTAATAGGTCATAATCTGAGTCAGATGGAGCATTAGAACAGTCAACAGATGGACCCAGAGGATGACCTGCCTGAGCAGAGTTCACATTTGTAGATATTTCACCATTATTGGGTTGAACGGGTTTTACATTGCTTTTTGGGGGCTGCCAAACTTGTGCTGATGGAGGTTTAGGATAAGCTGTCTCATCCTTGTAAGCCTTCAAGTCTCTGTCAATTTGCCTAGTTTTATTGTTTTTTCAGTTTACCAAGGTACTGCTCAATACTAGAAAAAATCCTGTTATATTCATATTTATAGCGAACAAACTCTGAGTCCAATTTAATAGTTTCATCGAGTTCTGACACTTGTCTGCTCAGAGCTTCAACCAGTATTGCATAATGTTTGATCAATAAGTTAAGTAACTCAAAGCCTTGCCTATCAAAAAGTACAAGAAGGTCCTTATGGAACTGAGAATTGACTACCAGACCAGTTGGGTATTGATGGTGGTGAAGGCCTTTGGGAACTATCTTGAGTTTCAAACATTCTTGAAAGTATGATATCTCTAATTGGGTCTTTTTTAATTTCACTAAAATATTGTCAAAGTTTTTAAGGTTAGTAAAAATGTTGACCTGCTCACCTTGGTACACTCCAGTCATTGAAGGTAATTGATCTAATGCTGTAGAAAAGGGGAAGTTGTCAGTCAACCAGTTGTTAATGTCCGGGATTCGGGTAACCCTGTGTAAACTACGAATCACAGACTCCGAACGAAAGTTAGAAGATGTATCACGCTGCTGGTTAAGAACTATTGGTAGTTCCAGGGCTGGAATACTCCTCTGCCCACAGTCAATGTTGAACTGGTCTGTAGACTGTAAATTATCAGACCCAATGACTCCACTTGCTAATAGTCGTGCCTCATCACTGAAAGGCCGCAGGTTACTAGACACTGCAGCCAAAGGTTGAAGCACTTCTCCATTCGGAGCTAACGGTACCGCCGTTCCAGTTAAAGTAGATGTATTTAGAGGAGGAGTCTTAGTAGTATTAATTTGCCATTCAAGATTCTCCATACGGCCAAAAAGCGAGTCTAGTCGTGCCATCAAAGTGGTCAGGACTTGGTTGTTGTTACTGGATTCAGTAACACCTCCAGCTGGTTGGTCATTGCTGATAGCAGCATTCCTAAAAGCTTCAGGAATACCATCCAAAGATGTGCTTAAACTGTGGGAATCTTTCTCCGACGCCATGAAACAAACTTGTAAACTGAACAGGCAAAACAGACTACTGAAAAACAAAATAGAGAAGAAACCACACAGTAGCACAGAACAAAATGATAAAGCGCTTTTCGTTTATTCCAATAAACAAACTTCTTCAGATCAAGAAAAACAAAAAGTCACAGCTTAAATACTCTCTGGGCTAATACTTACAAAGTCAAGTGGAGTTTTTATGCACTTGTAATTATTATTTCTTTGCCTGACTAGCTTAGTAGTAGGCTAGATTTACACATTTTTATAGACAACGCTAGTTGTACTTTTAGTCTGACTATTTGGATTTTTAGCTTTTACTTTAAAAGCAGTTTTTAGTCTAGTTGTGTTTGCAAATAGGGCGTGTCTTGTAAGTCAGCTTTCACTTTAAGTAGTTAGTTGACTTTGTAAGTATTAGCCCAGAGAGTATTTAAGCTGTGTCTTTTTGTTTTTCTTGATCTGAAGAAGTTTGTTTATTGGAATAAACGAAAAGCGCTTTATCATTTTGTTCTGTGCTACTGTGTGGTTTCTTCTCTATTTTGTTTTTCAGTAGTCTGTTTTGCCTGTTCAGTTTACAAGTTTGTTTCATGGCGTTGGAGAAAGATTCCCACAGTTTAAGCACATCTTTGGATGGTATTCCTGAAGCTTTTAGGAATGCTGCTATCAGCAATGACCAACCAGCTGGAGGTGTTACTGAATCCAGTAACAACAACCAAGTCCTGACCACTTTGATGGCACGACTAGACTCGCTTTTTGGCCGTATGGAGAATCTTGAATGGCAAATTAATACTACTAAGACTCCTCCTCTAAATACATCTACTTTAACTGGTACGGCGGTACCGTTAGCTCCGAATGGAGAAGTGCCTCAACCTTTGGCTGCAGTGTCTAGTAACCTGCGGCCTTTCAGTGATGAGGCACAACTATTAGCGAGTGGAGACATTGGGTCTGATAATTTACAGTCTACAGACCAGTTCAACATTGACTGTGGGCAGAGGAGTATTCCAGCCCTGGAACTACCTATAGTAGTATAGTAGTAGTAACCAGTAGCGTGATACATCTTCTAACTTTCGTTCGGAGTCTGTGATTCGCGTAAGCGACACAAGGGTTACCCGAATCCCGGACATTAACAACTGGTTGACTGACAACTTCCCCTTTTCTACAGCATTAGATCAATTACCTTCAATGACTGGAGTGTAGCAAGGTGAGCAGGTCAACATTTTTACTAACCTTAAAAACTTTGACAATATTTTAGTGAAATTAAAAAAGACCCAATTAGAGATATCGTACTTTCAAGAATGTTTGAAACTCAAGATAGTTCCCAAAGGCCTTCGCCACCATCAATACCCAACTGGTCTGGTAGTCAATTCTCAGTTCCATAAGGACCTTCTTGTACTTTTTGATCGGCAAGGCTTTGAGTTACTTAACTTAATGATCAAACATTATGCAATACTGGTTGAAGCTCTGAGCAGACAAGTGTCAGAACTCGATGAAACTATTAAATTGGACTCAGAGTTTGTTCGCTATAAATATGAATATAACAGGATTTTTTCTAGTATTGAGCAGTACCTTGGTAAACTGAAAAACAATAAAACTAGGAAAACTGACAGAGACTTGAAGGCTTACAAGGATGAGACAGCTTATCCTAAACCTCCATCAGCACAAGTTTGGCAGCCCCCAAAAAGGAATGTCAAACCCGTTCAACCCAATAATGGTGAAATATCTACAAATGTGA
The DNA here is from genome assembly GCF_019279795.1 of Protopterus annectens. Classification (NCBI taxonomy): domain Eukaryota; kingdom Metazoa; phylum Chordata; order Ceratodontiformes; family Protopteridae; genus Protopterus; species Protopterus annectens. The sequence goes on from NC_056727.1 coordinate 1,162,889,221, forward strand.
ACTCTGCTCAGGCAGGTCATCCTCTGGGTCCATCTGTTGACTGTTCTAATGCTCCATCTGACTCAGATTATGACCTATTAGATCACTCTTGTAACAACAACAATAAAAAAACTGGGCATTACAATCTTAGGTCCAACGACGCTAATTTTTTAGGGGCAAAGCCAAAACAACATGCGGCTTTTTCCCACCAGAGGAACAAGCAGAAGCAGAGACAGTAGTAATCCATCAAGCCATCGCCAAAAGTCCATTGAGAGACTGCCTTGAAGTTGACATTGTTACTACACCAGGGTTTACTGATGGGCAATGTGACCGTTGTTTAACAACTGAGACAAATACACATAACATGTCTGCTGTTTGTAATGCAAGTACTGCTAACACTCCTGTTATACTCATGAACAAACAAGGTGATTTTAATGTATACAACTTTTCTACTGCAAATATTACACCTGAACTAGTCGAGTTATTGTCCAAAGGGTACACTTACGTACCAGCTCAGAAAGCAGACCTGGTCAAATCAATTATAGACCTAAAATTATACGTTAGGAAGCTTAACTTGAACTTGCTGTTTGGAGGCTCTTACCCCCTTGACGACAATAATTTTAGGATTCCTAGTACCTACAACCCCCCACTCCATCCCCTTTTACAAATTTTTGAACTGGTTTGCGAATTAGACATTCATCAAAACTTCAACAAAACACCACACCATTTAACATCGAGTGCTTATTTTAATAATAAAAAAGAAATGGAATGCCTTGACTGGATTAAATTTCAGAACATTAGATTCTGTTAACCGGACAAGGGAGGGGGTCTTGTTGTGTTCGATGAAGTTGACTATCAAGATAGGATGTTTAGCCTGTTGGACAGTCCTTCATATTCTACCAGCTCGCCTTCTGAAATAAATAAAACATACACCACAATCAAAGACCACATTGAGGAAATGTTCATCGAGGGTAGGGTAACACAACACACATACAATTACTTTTCAACAACTTACCCTCGTTTCCCGTGCTTGTTTGGTATCCCTAAAATCCACAAGGATGTCCACAATCCACCCATGAGAGCACTTGTAGATGGCCGTGGTTCTCCTACCTATCCATGTGCTAAAATCATTGACAACATTTTACAGAAATACTTGGTCAACTTTCCACAGATCTGCAAAGATTCTTGGTCATTCCTTGGTAAAATTAACAAGTTAGATTTCAACGCAAGGTACAATTTTCTTACTATTGATGTGAAAGATTTGTACACCTGCATTCCCCAAGACATAGCAGTGGACTGGGTAGAAGAAGTGCTTAGATCTAATGGTAGTAGTGGGAATGAGTTGGTTCTGGTTCACGAATTGTTGGACCTAGTCTTGTCTAACAATTTTTTTACATTTGACAACAACTTTTATTTGCAAAAAACTGAAGTAGCCATGGGCTCCCCTTGTGGGGCCAGTGTTGCCAATCTAGTCATGGCACAATGGGAACACGATCACGTGTCCACTAACTGCCCATTTAAGGACCAGGTGATTTTTTACACCCGTTACTTGGACGATATTTTTATCCTCCTGGACGGTGACTTGCCCACGGGTGAAGCGTTAGTGGACTATTTTAATTCAACTACACAGTTTTTGAAATTCACTGCTAGTTTCCATACTGAAGCCATCCCATACTTGGACATTTTTCTTTCTAAAGACACTAGCTTTCACAAATATACAGCTAATATATATAGGAAAGTAACGTACTCCAACTCATTCCTGAATATATATAGGAAAGTAACGTACTCCAACTCATTCCTGAATATATATAGGAAAGTAACGTACTCCAACTCATTCCTGAATATATATAGGAAAGTAACGTACTCCAACTCATTCCTGAATATATATAGGAAAGTAACGTACTCCAACTCATTCCTGCACTACACAAGTTGTCATCCTTTTCATCAGAAGCAGGCGATCGTCAAAGGTCAGTTAGTGAGGGCAGCCCGCATTATCACATTGGATAGTGATTTTGCCAATGAATGTGGACACCTAAGGAATATGTTTTTACACCGGGGTTACCCACATGAAATGTTAGACACTATTATAGAAGAAGTGTTGTCTAAGCGTCAGTGTCATTTTTATAAACCAATCTTGAATAGAGAATTGGTTCTTATGAATGACACTGAATCCTCGAACACAGACTTAGTAAATGTCCACACAAGTAGGCATCCTTCTGAATGTTTTGGTGTCACATTCATAACAACATACAGTCTCAATATTAGTGACTGTGTTCAGGCACTACATAAAAATTGGGACTTACTCAAAAAGGACAACACAGTACACCAAAAACTTGGTAATCACCGATTGGTTGTTTATAGAAAGCTAAAAAACCTCAAAGCCCTCCTTGAATGACATAACATTAAAAAACCAATGACAGCTGGCATGTTTAAATGCCAGGCGTGTAATTTTTGTCAATACATCTTGGAATCCAATAGATTTAAAGTTCACGATCACGAATGCAAGTTGAACCTAAGAGCTAACTGTAATTCAAGAATGGTGATCTACTTAGCTATGTGCCAAACCTGTACAGCTTTCTACGTGGGCAAAACAGAACGACGCCTACGTGACCGCATTTATGAACATACTTATGCGATCAGGAAGCAGAAACTTGATAATGCACGAGCAAAACACATTTCAGTTTATCCCAACCATATGTTTAAATTTTTGATTATTGACCAGATCACACAGGACTTCAGGGTGCTCCTCTCCCACTTAAGTTAGAAGAGCGAGAGCTGTTTTGGCAAATTAGACTCAACGCATACAGTTCACCAGGTCTGAATGAGAACTGTTCTTTAAGTAGTGTTCCTAAACTTAGGAGCCTTAATAGGTAGGCTGTGTCAGGTTACCTTCCACACTAGCATGACGCAGCTATTCTAATGCTTTTGAGCACCTTGGTTCAGTGACCTTATGTGTAGTTTTTGCTGAGTATTTTTGCTGTGTATTTTTTGCTGAGAATTTGTAGTTTTATCTTGATACTTTACTTACTACCAATTATGTTCAGTGCACTTGTGCTTCAACATACACGGTTTAGTGCACTAACATAGGTATTTGTATTAACTCAGTTTTACAAACACCAGCGGAGTTTTTATGCACTTGTAATTATTATTTCTTTGCCTCACTAGCTTAGTAGTTGGCTAGATTTACACATTTTTATAGACAACGCTAGTTGTACTTTTAGTCTGACTATTTGGATTTTTAGCTTTTACTTTAAACGCAGTTTTTAGTCTAGTTGTGTTTGCAAATAGGGCGTGCCTTGTAAGTCAGCTTTCACTTTAAGTAGTTAGTTGACTTTGTAAGTATTAGCCCAGAGAGTATTTAAGCTGTGACTTTTTGTTTTTCTTGATCTGAAGAAGTTTGTTTATTGGAATAAACGAAAAGCGCTTTATCATTTCGTTCTGTGCTACTGTGTGGTTTCTTCTCTATTTTGTTTTTCAGTAGTCTGTTTTGCCTGTTCAGTTTACAAGTTTCAAAATATTGCTCTTATAAATTCAGAACATTGCTGTAATAACAGGATGTGTGTTAGCATGCATGCTCTAGAAGATATGAAGTATGAAAGGATATTTGTCCAGGTCCCCTTCAATAAACACACATCACACCAAATGACATTTGATGACCTTTATTAAAATTCCATAAATATAACTTCACAGACCAACAAATATTTTCATTTATTAATCACAGCATAAACATCCATATAACAGTTAACTCAGGGTATCGTAATCCCTCTCACACTGACCAAGTATTAGTAAGCAGCATCCTTACCTCTGCTTGCTTACTTTTACTTATCAAACAGTGTCCAATGGCTCACTTGAATTTCCCAACATCCATATAACAGTTAAGTTATGGCAGCATGACCCCACTCACACTGACCAGGTAAGCAGCATTCTTACCTCCACTCTCTTATTTTACTTATCAAGCAGTGACCAGCCATTCACTTGAATTTCCCAACTCATCGAAATAACCATCCAACCAAATAAGCGGCATCCTCACCTCCACTTGCGTACTTATACTTGGCAAGCAGTGTACAACCACTCACTTGTATTTCCCAACTCATTAAAAAGAACCTCTACACCAGAGGGAAACAGAAGAGGGACAAGTCTGGCCCTCGTCTCTGCCCACCAGCCTAACCAGCCTGTTCCCCCTCCTTCATTCCAAAACTTTGAACAATCCTTCAAAGCAAACCTAACCATACCTAAAGGTCGAACAAAAGTCATTTGGTGTATGCCATGCCCCCTGAACCAACTGGATCTCTGTCATCAACCTCCCAGTGGCCTAACACAATTTGCCAAAGCAACCAGTTGTTCATATAGCTGACTTAACTGATAGCCCCTCCCCCAAAGCCAAAATAACCACAGTAGACCACACAATAACCTTACCTTAAAATACCCTCTTTCAATCACCAATCCTCTGTTAACCTTCCAACTGTAACTCCAGAATTATTCCCTCTTCGCAATCTTGCAAATATTCCACAAACACTGCAAGGGGCCACTATGCCACCTGCAATCATGCAAGCCCAATTGCATGCTGACCAGCCTAACTGCACCCCCCTTTAGCCTCCCAAAATGAATAAAAATCGACTCTCCCATAACCAACACACCAAAAGCTGTACACATCATCTATACAAACTGATTACACTTCCAATTATTATAGCTTGGCCAGTAAAACAACCATATAATTCCCTGAACTATAACATCAGCTAATCAGGCATACCACCTGCATCTATGCCCCAAGTCACCTGCTCTCTAGTTCCCATATATGCCCCTATGGCCTACCGATGCACTTCTCCTGAACAACTCAATCATGGACCATCCTGCCATCGCCACAACTTGACTGCTCATCAGACTTACACTACCTCCCCCTCACTAGACATATCTTAGTGCTGTTCTTCCTATAACTCTGCTCCAACCAGATTATGTTTCCAAGATATACAACCCCTTACATCTCTCTCAGCTTCTTAGCCCAAGAAATCTGGAGAAAACTGTAATCAAAATTGGGAGAAAGCCCAAAATAGGAATAATTTAAAATATTGTTGTCACAAAAGTAGAAAGATAAAACAAACTTGTGGTAGCATGAACTTACTAAAGAGAAGTCTCTAACTCCAAATTTTGATGATTTGACACTAATTGCCAAAAAACAGAATTCTATGAAAAATGGCCCAAAATCTAAGACCAAAATTTTGACATTCTGGAAAAACTGTCTAGTAGAAGTATACTCCTTTATCCGAGTCCCCCATGAACTAGTTCCTAAAATCTCACCTATGCTGTGCAGCAACAAAGTATTCTGGCCCCATATCGTACCTGAAAGGTAATGCTACCACAATACTAGGCCCCTGATTAATGTGCTGACTGCTTTGAAACCCCTAAACACCTGCCTAACCTTAAACAGCCTCACAATTTACTACTTCCTATTGACAATCCTGGCTAGAACCCCAACAACAGCACTCAGAACTAACCTTAACCCCCCCCCCTCCATGTTACCTATGCAGCTAGTAAGGAACTAAAACATGGCCTACTCTAGCTCTCGCATAGATAACAAAGCACCCTGTTCCCAAAATATCCTGAAAACACTTGCATACCTACAATGCTTTCTGAAACCTTACCTATAAAATTCACCCAAATCATAAATGAAATGGTCCTCGTGGTACTCTTTCTAAAACCCTAACCTGTTATGTAACATTACCAATACCTACTTGAGGTACAGACTTATTACCCTGAAAATTCCACACCTTAGGAAGAAACTCCAGCATCCTGTTATGCCAAACACATCATGGGCTCTCAACAAACAAATTAAACTGGATGGGTAACTGTTAATGCACCCTAATAGTTCCACCACAGTCTGACATGCCTAACTGAGTACTTACTAAAGTAGAATTACCTGTAACCACATTACGCACCACTCCAGTGGCTGAAAAAACATCACAGCTGCATCCATCACTTTTCAAGTGCACTTCCTTTGGGTGTCCAACCGATGCTCACTCTGCACTCCCTATCTGCAAAAGAAAAGACAACTGTATACCCTGTGCACTCACAACCAAAACTTAATAACTGTAGGCATTGTCTGAGGTCTAGCTTGCTCAATTACACAGCCTCTGCCCGGCCCGGCATCCCCTACTCTCAAAAAACCCTGAACCACCTTATCCCCAGCAAAATCTTTCGCCACCAGTGACTGAGCATAATGCAGCAAACAGCTTTATGACCCAGAGAGCAGTAGCTGCCGACATGGGAATACCTGGATTACCTCGTGACTTCCATCCAAAAATCCCCAACTGCACCATATGGGTCAACTTAACTTAATGCACAAAACAGTATTAGAGTCTTTTTGTAAACAAGCACTACATAGACAACCCTGCGCAATCACTTAAACAAAGGTACCTATTCCTCTGATAGGAAGTGAAACCTTGGCAGGGTCTCATGTGTTGCTTTACTCTACCAAGGCTCTAACAGCAACATGTACCCAGCAATAAAGTTATGGTGCTTAAAACAGGTAAAATACCTCTTGAAAGGGTTCCTATTAAATGATCAAAGACACATTCTTTCAAATGCGTCTTGATCGAACTTGAAAGCACGAAAAGGCAAAATAGCGAAATGACATATAATCAAATTCTTTCCCTGGGAAAGATATCGTTTGGCCGCTTCCATTACTTTGCTGTTTTCTTGACTGGAGTGCGATCTCTTCTTCTTCTTTCGGCTTTTCCCGGTTAGTGGCTGCAACAGTGGATCACCTGTCTGCTCATAATTGGCAGTGGAGTTTTACGGTGTTGAGTTGCCAGCCCAGTGCTCAGCCTTCCACAGAAGGCACACACACGCACACACTCATGCTTAGGGCCAATTTAGAGTATCCAATCCACCTACAGCATGTCATTGGGATGTGGGAGGAAACCGGAGCAGCCAGAGGAAACCCACTCGACCACAGGGAGGGCATGCAGACTCTGCACAGAAGACACCCCAGCTGAGGATCCAACTGAATAACCTCTTGCTGTGAGGTGGCAATGTAACCACTGCACCACCGCGGCTGCCCACTGTAGTGTAATCTCGGAGATGGTGTATTTAAGTAGGGGGGGTAAAGCCCACCACTTCATGTAATGTTTTCAAATTTTTTGTTTGTGGAACAGCGATTTTTTATTTCCCTTGGAAAAAAAATCGCTGTTCTAAGCGTTCGAGATTGTAAGCTTTCACTTACATGGGTTCGATAAATCATCATTCGCTTTTTTAAGTATTTGATGATTTAAAACAGACCCTCTTGAAAGACTGCCCCATCCCGCCCAAAGTTCACCAGTTCAGCTCCTTCATCCCTACAAGCTCTGTGCCCCCCCCCCACCAATTAAAGCTGGTAATTAACCGTTTACCTTATGCCTCTGCGACAAATACCATATCCCTTTGCCCATCCCCTGCCACCAGCATTAAGTTAGCTATCCAGTCTGTGGACACAGGTCCTCTTGGACATAATACCTAGCACATTCAACCTGCACTTCTCAACCTATTAGAACAAGAAATCTGAACAAATCCATAAATAATGGGAGTATCAAATGTTGCTCCTACAAACTTAGAAAACTGATAGAATACTAGATCCTGCAATGGCATGAATTCTCTGAAGGATATAAGCCTGAATCTCAAATGTCTATCATTATTTTCTGACTTCATGATCATTTGCCAGAAAACCATAGTTTTATGAGAAACAAACCAAAACACAGGGCCAAAGTCTGGACATACTGCAGCAGTCTGTGCCACTGAGGGGGATGCCTCAATCTATTATTTAATAAATATTGGTCTTACATAGCTATATTAGAAAATTTGCTATTGCTAATATATATATATATATTATATATATATATATATATATATATATATATATATATATATATATATATATATATATTTATATATTTCTCCTGGCAACAATAGACATATTCTAGAAACCATTCTAGCCTGGCTCTCCCAACACTTGCCCTACGAAACTATCATAATAAGTGATGTCAACATTGATTGGAATAAACTGTCACTAAATTCTCCTACTCTTAGCATTAATCTCTATGACTTCAGCCTACTCATCACTACCCCTACCCATATTAATAAAAACACATACTAGTACTAGTACACATACTAGTATCCCACCCTAATCACTACCAAAATTCTATCACTTTACCTGACTCCTTAAGTGACCACCTCCCTACCTTCATTCAAAGACTGCCCTTACATTCCACCAAGATCCACCAATATAGAGAATGTCGAAATCTGGCTAAATTTAATGAGGAATCTTTTAACTACCAGCTCTCTCTAGCTAATTGGGCATATGTCTATGAACTTCCTCTAAACAATGCTGTTCTTGAGTTCAACAATTGTTGTTGTTTGTCTTTCTGCTTTTTCCCGGTAAGGGGTTGCCACAGTGGAACTCCAGTCCGCTAATGATTGGCAGTAGATTTTTACGAAATGCCAAGGTGCCAGCTCAACGTCCAACCTTCACCGAAGGCATGCCCTTTTACGCACGCATGTCTTTTGAATGCTACCCAACCACGGGGGGGACATGGAGACTCCACACAGAAGGCACTCCCAAGCCAAGCCGAGAATCGAACGGGAGAACCTCTTGCTGTGAAGTAACAACGCTACCGCCGTACCATCTTGATTTCAACAATACATTCCTTAATATACTCAATACCCTAGCACTCATCAGAAAAATTAGGATCAAAATAAATCCCACTCCCTGGATCCCCGAAAACACCCTCTCCTTACTGAAACTCAGAGACAGCACTTGGAAGCAATAGTTAAAGTCAAACTTCCCCTCTCTCCTCCTTAAATTCAAAGAACTAAGAAACCTCACAAAAAAAAAAAAAAAAACACATTATTCAGGAAATAAAAATATTCTGTCAAGAAGGCCAAACAACACAGCACTCAACCCCCCAAAAATGTTGGCACGCCATGAACAAGATCCTTTACCCAGGGAAGCCTACCACTCTCAACCCCTTCCCCAAAAAGACACCACTTGAAACTGCCATCCTACTCAACACTTACTTCATAGAATCTTTCTGTAAACTAACCCCCCAAGGCCTAAACAAACATTGTCTCCTACCACCCCAGCCCCTGCATCTCTACTGCCTTAACCCTAGAACCCATCTCCACAGCCCATATAAAATCTCTCTTACTGAAACTTAAACCATGTTCCCCTTCTTTGACAAACTACCCCCACAATTTCTCAAACTCACAGCCGATACTATTCCTTATCCCATCTCAATCCTCATCAACTGCTCTATCAAAGAATCCATGGTCCCAGACATCTGGAATTCCTTCTATACTATTCCCCTTCATAAAGGAGATATCTCCACAGAACCCTCTAACTATCAGCCCATAGCCAATCTGGAAAACCTTCTATTCTATTCCCCTTCATAAAGTAGATAACTCCACAGAACCCTCTATCAGCCCATAGCCATCATCTCCCCCCTCTCAAAATTCCTAGAGAAATGCATTCATAGACAACTTCTCAAAGACCTACTTCAAGAAAATATCTTAACCCCTTTCCAAAATGGCTTCAGGACCGATCACATCACTAGCACAGTTCTCCTATCCTTCACCCAGTTTGTTGCTGAGGCTAGAGACAACAATAAACATGTGTCATGTCTTTTCCTGGACCTTTCCAAGACATCTGAGAGTATCACACCCCAAGCTCCTATTTAAACTATCTGATCTCAACCTCTCTCCTTTCACTATTCTCTGGTTCTCTAGCTATCTTAACAACAGACTACAATTGGTTAGATGGCAAACTTCCTGCTCTCTTTTCCTATCTGTCCAAACAGGAGACCCTCAAGGATTCATCTTAAGGCCTCTACTCTTTAACATATTTACAAACAATCTACACACAGCTTGCTGCACATCCTCACTAATCCAATATGCAGATGATTCTACTGTTATTACTTGTTCTGACAACCTAACTGATCTCCACACGCACACTCAGAGTTCTTTCAACGACATTGAACACTGGCTGATTAACAACCAACTCATTCTTAACCCTAAAAAAACTGAATTACTTCTTTTTCTTCCTAAACCTATGTCCCACCTCAGTGCCTTCTTCTATATCTCTTCCCTAGACAACACTATCATTCATGCGGACTCCCATACCAAACTCCTAGGCATCACAATAGACAACCAACTAAAATTCTGCCTTCGCATCCAATTTTGCATAAAAAAAACAAACTAAAAACTTGGCCTACTGTATAGAAACATAAAATATCTACCCACTACCTCCAGGGCTACTCTTGCCCAAGCCTACCTACTCCCTTGCCTACTATACTCATCCCCTGTATTTACCCACCTTCAAGCCAGCCTTATAGCCACACTGGAACAAACCTACAACCAAGTTGCTAGAGTTGCCTGTAACCTCCCCTATAAATCTCACCACTGCCTCGCTATCAAACAACTACAGTGGCTTGAATTCCTTTAACTGCTCCACCTATATCAGCTAGCTACAGATGACCCATTTTCTTATAAACAAGCCCTCAGACTGCTCCTCTGTATCCACTCTTATACCCCTTTACATACTTACATGTCCTTTCCATAGCTCAGAACAATTCCTGTTTAATACCTATAAACCAAATAAATCAATAGGCAAATTGTTGTAGAAATACTCAATATCCCATAATTGGAAGAAACTCCCCAATAATATATGCTCTATCAAATCTACCCTGCTCTTCAAAAATGAACTAAAAAAAACTAGCTAATTCACCTTCCTGCTCTTGCTACCATCCTGCCTAGCTCAGACTCCCTTAATATGTCCTTACCGCATTCCATTTTCTTATGAAAACTCAGGTGATGATGTACAACCCCTCTCACTTTACAAAACATCATGGTACATTAATTTCACCATCATTTCTCTACCGTAGTTATCAGCTCCTTGCTTTATCTCTTACTGCTTGCCATTTTCTTATGTTCTACTTTCTCTCTGTTTCTCTATGTATATTTTCCACCCTCACTACAAATACTCTTTTTTCTTACCCTATCTATTCTACCTTACAACTCTTTATCAGGCATCATTTCTGCATTATGTTTTTCCTTTTTGCTTAGTCAATATGTTAACTATTACTCTTTGAACCCTGTGCACACAACTTTGTACCCTATGCATTTTTTTATCTGTATATTTCTTCATTTTATACTTGTTTCTTTTGCATATTGCATTTACGTCTATTATACCTTGCCAAAATGTTTAGGGCGGCCACGGTGGCGCAGTGGTTAGCATTGCTGCCTCACAGCAAGAGGTTCTCCGGTTCGATCCTTGGCTGGGGTGCCTTCTGTGCGGAGCCTCCATGTCCTCCCTGTGGTCGCGTGGGTTTCCTCCGGGTGCTCCGGTTTCATCCCAAAGACATGCTGCAGGTGGATTGGACACTCTAAATTGGCCCTAGGTGTGCGTGTGAGTGTGCCTTCTGTGGAAGGTTGGCGCCGGGCTGGCAACTCGACACTGTAAAACTCCACTGCCATTCAATGTGCGGACAAGGTGATCCGCTGTGTCGACCCCTAAACGGGAAAAGCCGAAAGAAGAAGATATCTTGCCAAAATGTTTATGTATTTGATATTATACTATTATACCTTGTCAAAAATGCATGTATTTGTTATAATACTGTATTTTTGATTTTCTTTTTGTGGAGCTTTTCTCCTCGGGTCTCCACTGAAAACGGGTCTCTGACCCAGTTGGACTAACCCGGTCAACAAAAGACAAATAAATAAATAATAAATAAATAAATAAATAAATAAATACACTGGCCTTAAGACTTATATAACTGGTCAGGCCACACCCAACTCCAAGCCCAAGCTCTGTTGCATTAACATGAGTTTCCTGAAGGGTAGGAATTTTGAACTCAAACGTCTGTCCTCCTAGAAATTAGCCAACAACCACCATTGGTGAGTAACCAACCAAACTATGAGGCAGATACCTAGACAATCTGTGCATACCCTTCCAACCTGTGAAAATATGTATATGAGAGATATGAGGCTATTGGAAATTGGTTCCCATAATACGTTTGAAATTAAACCACGTATTATGCACTACTTTTTTTTTTTTTTTTTTTAAAGGAACAAACTACTCTTGGTTTCTATCTGTTACCCCTGTTAATGTTAAAATCAAATTAAGAATTGCGCAATGTTTCCAATCAACAAATAAGCTTATATGAGCCAAAATCCACCCCTTACAGCCACAAACCCAATGTATCATTGGAAATGTAACAGAGCCAATGCCAGGACGAAATTGTGCCAACCTCCCTCCCCCCATGCCATGGCCTACCTGATCCATAGGACAGAAAATATCAGGTCTAAATCTGATTATGTGGAGCCCTCCCCTAAATTCATTCCAGCTATGTGGTATGCAATCCTGTGTGTGATGGTTATCATCACATCGCACATACGCCGGGGAAGGCACCTGTTAATAATACAGCTCATGGTCATGATCAAAAAGATTTCATTCCAAACACTGCAGAATACACCGCCACCTTGCAGCTGCAGTAACACATTACTTTGTGTGGATAATATACCCAAATTAAACAAGCAACTGCTAGCCACAAAGAAAACCTGGGAACTCAACAACTCAACCTTTCCAACCCTCGGATAATCAACACAATGGTATCAGCAGTAATGTCCAGCATATTACAAAAGCTATAACAGTTATCATCAACTAGGTGCCCCAGCATAAGCACCACCATAACAGGCAAAACCATTCTAACCTCACAAAGCAAATATTCTTACCCCTGAAAATCTGCTTCAAAAGACTGCCACCACCCTTAGGGGAGAAAATAACTTTAGAAAATGAGGATGATTACTCAGCAGGATTACCTTTGCCAAATTCATGCAGGATTTCTGTACCTAAATAATTGACATCACCTTCTTGTCTTGGCAAATTACAGAAGAAATAATTCCCTGTTTAGGTTTAACATGTGCACAAATCTCAGACAGGAAGCTTGGACATTTTAACATGTTTTTCTCAAAGCGACCCCAAACAAAGACAGCACAAACCAGACCAATGGACTTTTTCACTCTAAAGTCTGCCATTATTTCATTACCTTAACCTACAATGAGTTACCAGAAAACCATAGTTTCATGGGAAATGGAGCCCCTAGCAGTAACTACTTCCACATGGTACTCCACACATGTGCTGGTCCCCTAGCCCTGACCACCTCTCTGTCCTTTTCATTTCTTTCCACATATACTAATGTTAGCTAGAATAATGCGTTTACATAATTGACAGCATTATGGTCTTAGAATAATGCATTTACATAATTGGCAGCATTATGGTCTGGACTTGAATGCCTGCCTTTATGTTCTGACTTTGAGCCTCCATGATTTGTCCTTCCCACAGATTAACAGGAAGCCACAGTGTATGATAAATAAAATGAAATGTCTGTGGTGAGTGCATAGATCTAAACCTCCAACTTTCCACAACCTGTTAGAGCAAACAATCTGGACAATGCCATGACCAATGGGGTGACTAAAGCACAAAAATAGGGACACTTCCTTAAATATTGCTCTTACCAACTTAGAAAGTAGGTGGAACAACAGGTTTGCATTAGCATGACTTTTCTAAAGGGCACAAGGCTGGAACTTGAATGAGTGTCAATATTGCCTGATTGCACACTCAATGGATTTCTCAGTGATTTGCCATGAAACCACCCTCTGCAAAATCTGTGCAGCTGAAACTATAGTCACACTTCAATGTCCATTAGTGGCACACAGCGCATGAGCGGAGTCATTATTACACCCCTCTGAGAGCCTAGACTACCTTGCATTGCTAACCCATTACCTCTCTATAACCATAACACATTTCCAGATGCCGAGAGAAACAAAAAAAAATAAATTATTTAAATACATATTATACAGATATCCACCACCTGCTCCTACAACCAGTAACAAAACAATAACCCTAGGACTAGCCAAAGAAAATCCTCAGCACCGAATGAAGCAACCAACGCAGAAACCAAGTAACCAAGTGCAGAAAAAATAACAGTTCCTCCAGGAATACCTGCAGGCCATCACGGACGTAACTCTTTCCTTAGCAAGTTCACACCAAAATGTGATGTGATATATTTACCCAGTTACACCTCACAAAACTTATTAAGCCCCTCCCTACACTTACATCACTTCCTCCCAATCATTCTACTTCCTATTTAACCCTTTCCTCCCCCCAACTATCTTCTTCCCTTACCCTCTTGAAACCCATTACTATTTCAATCTAAACCCCCATCTGAAGATTTTCCTGGACAAATTGGTCTGTTACCAAACCTCATTTAGTGACTTCTATCCTCACTCCTTTATGCAGGATCATGACAACACTTCCTGCACAGAGCTTATCTGCACTCCCTCCACTGCCAGTGTATCAGTTGCAACTGAGCATTTCATCACACCTTACACCAGCATCTGTCTCAACTCTAGAAACAGTTCCAAATCTGCCTGCTTGGAAAAGCGAGAATTTCAAAAATCCTCATCCAGAATCAAGCTAGGGAATTACAAGATCTTGACTCATTCAGGCACCCCTCTCAACCTCAGAACAAGAAATCCAAACAAATTCAAAATAATGGGGGGACAAAGGCCCAAATATAGAGACACATTTTAAATATTACTCATAAACTTATAAACTTAGGATTTGCATTAGCATGCATTTTATGAGTGTATGTGTGTGTGTGTGTGTGTGTGTGTGTGTGTGTGTGTGTGTATATATATATATATATATATATATACACACATATTTATAGATAGATATAGATATGTGTATGTGTATGTGAAACTCAAAATTCTCTCATTATTTAGTGATGTCAGACTTCAATGATTTGCCTGAAAACTGCTAATTTTATGAGGAACAGACCAAAAATATGAGACAAAAACCTGGACATTCTGTGAAAATTTGTGCAATTGAGAGGTATGCAATTATTCAGGAGAATCACCTTTCAAAATGACCGAAAGGAAATGTTTGGAGGGTACATACAAACCACTGGATTAGAAAACACAACTGCTACAACTGTTTGTGTATGTCGTCACTTAAAACTGCACTCAGTTGATTCAGCGTGCCACTCAACTGACTCCACCCACTGTCAGAGTGACCAGGAATCATTGCGTTCTAAAACTGAAATATTACCTTAAAAATATTTCCAGTATCATTCTCTGATGCATACGTGAATATTTCATGACATTTTGGAAGTAGAGTTTTTTATACATCTCGACCTAAAATTGTCAAAGCAATTAATAACATGGGCACACAAATCTTTCAAGATGTCTTGGGTTGAAAATATTGTTCCAATTCCTCCAGTCTTAGCTTAAAAGTAATTGTAATAAGTAACACCATACCTATTTTAATTTAATTTGCAGTACTTCATTTAAATATTAAAGAATGCTTTATATATGTATATCCCTTGACTTTTTTCATTTTGAACAAGAAAGGCCTCCTGTTGCATCTTTTGACCTGATCAAAATTCTTTTTTTTTTTTTTTTTTTTTTTAACAGTTCACTTATCTCGCCAGGATGTTCTAGGCAGAACTGCCTTTACTTCTCTACTTCTATGAACCTTTTAGGGCTTGCTAGTTTTCTATATGTAATGCTCTAAGCCCCCGGTAATACTAGCTGATTATCCCTGGCCATTCAAGTAAGTGGCCTTTCATTTTTTCTTCCTTTGGTCCAATTAAACTAAGCTACAGATGGGCGAAAAGAAATTCCCACTTTGACAGTTGCCTGAAGCACGAGACATCAAGGAACACATTGATAATCACTGTTTTGACAGGTATGCATGTGCTGGCTGTTAATGGGAGAGCACGTTCTTCTTTGCGGTTATGCAACCACGGTGTTGGTAAATATAACTTTGGGGGATTGTTGGTGCTTGCCCTGCTCAAGCCTCCCAGTAGAAAATCACTTACAGTTTAATTTTACACCCTGTGTTTCAAGTGTTACTTTTTGGTGTTTTGTTTTCTCAGTATCTGATGTTTAAGGTTCCACAGCATAACCTCAAGCTACATTGCTCTGTTGACTGTCTGATTTTAATAATCTCTGCTATATGTTTCTAACTAAGCAAATGGAAATGCAAGCCTGATATGTACTTTGCAATGTGTACATACTACAGGGTTTACTCATTCTTAGAGTTGATATTAGTGTTATCCCACTTGACAGAAAAATGCAAAGATGGCAGAGCATCCCTAAAATATGACTGCAGGTTTTTTTCTTGCAGTTTTTATGGAGTGGTTTGTCTGTGTGAACTCTTTGCCCTTTGGCTTGGATGTTAGTTAGGATATTCTATAAGGGCCCTATTGTTTATGGACATCAGGCTTGATTTTAAGCTCTGTGTTTCTAAAGAATAGCCAAACAAGCCACTTATGATATACATATACTCACAAGGTTAAAAAAGGCTGGAACATGTCATGTCTACAGCTAGTGGGGTTGGGCTTTATTGATCTGAATGTATCCATAAAGACTTAAAAAGTACAAAGTCATGGGCATTCAGAAGCCATGTACTTACTACACTGAAATTTCCTTAAGGGGTCATTTACATATACCACACAGGCCTCCATTACTGCAGATTTAAGGTATTACCCAGTGAAGACTTACTTGGCTGGGTTTTTCTTGCAGTTTTTATGGAATGGTTTGTCTGTGTGACCTTTTTACCCTTTGGCTTGAATATTAGTTGGGACATTTTGCATGTAGCCTAGCATTTATGGAGAACAGGCTTGATTTTAAGCACTGTGTTTCTAAAGTGTAGCCAAACAATCCACTGTAACTGTATTGCTTAGGGTAAAAAAAACAAGGGTTGAAACATTGCATATTTACAGTCATTAGGTTTACACACTACGAAAGTCTTACTAACATGTCTCTTACTATCCCTTTTAACCCTAGCCTATACTACATCCATACACACCTACACACAACTAAAAAACACTACTTTCCATATCACACACTGCACCTCACATAAAGAAACCCATGTAAATTCCCCCATTTGCTCCACGTTATTTAATGACAGCTCAGTACTATACATAGCTAAGATATGTAGATCAGAGCCCTACACTGGAAAAACATCTTGCAGAATCAACACAAAAATAGCTTATCCGATTAAAAATGGGTCTAGGACATTTCACTAAATGCACATTTCACTGAAACTCAAATGACTGAACACAAATCACTGAAAGCACAATTCACTGAACACTCAATTCACTGAAACACATTTCACTGAAAGTTATATATGGCCTTTTCCGCACTGTAGTGAGACCCTGGAGTTAGTATATATAGTAATGGGGGGTGTGGGGGGCATAGCCCCCCACGTATTTTAAGTATATATTATGTTCTGTAAAGAGTAATATATTGGAATTGCAAGTATCCATGTATATAGTTCAAAATATTTAAAATATGTGGGGGGCATAGCCCCCCACAACCCCCTTACTATATATACTAACTCCAGGGTGGCACTACAGTGGGGAAAAGGCCATATATAACTTTCAGTGAAATGTGTTTCAGTGAATTGAGTTTTCAGTGAATTGAGCTTTCAATAAAAAGTGCACACTAATTTGACTTTCAGTGAAATGTGCTTTCAGTGAAATGTCCTAGACCCTTAAAAATATACTACTTACTAAGAAATGGTTGCCCATCTCAGGTGATATACACCCAAACCCAGGACCATACAATACAATACTCCCCACAAAAGTAAAATGTGACCTACTTATTACTAATCTTAACTCTAGGAGTATATCAAACAAACTCCCTGACCTACATGCATTCATAGCTCATTACTCTCCTGACATACTAACCATCACAGAAACCTGGTTAAAACCCAACACCCAAATGAAGAAATCCTCCCCCAAGGCTACAATATTCTAAGATTAAGTAGACCACACAAGAAGGGAGGTGGGGTTGCAATTCTCTCCAAAAACGTCCTCAACCTCCAGCCTCTTCAAACCACTTTACCTAAGTTTCATTATGCTGAAACACTAGGCTCTGTCCTACTTTAAAACAACAAACAGAAAATAAACATTCTCTGTACCTACATCCCTCCAGGAAATAAACTCTCTCCTAATTGAAGAAATCCTACAATGGGCTAGAGATAACCTTCCACAAGAAACCATCTTACTAGGTGACCTAAATACTGACTGGCTAGCCTGTAACTCCGATAACCCCACAACCCATATTAACTTATATGGATACTCTCAACTTATTCAAGAACCCACTAGAGTGGATAAAAAACTCATACACAATCCATTCTTGATTGCACATTAGTGAACTGTCCAAAATAAAATTACCAAACAGGCTGTCTACCAGATGGTCTTAGCGACCACCTCCCTACATTCCTCCTACGAAAATTTACCAATATACCTAAGCACATAGTTTATAGACAAATCAGGGATGACCGTAATTTAAACCCACAGGATCTCAACTTACTTTTAAAACAATGTAACTGGTAACCACTGAAAACCTTAGAATTAGACCAGGCAGTCAACTACTTCAACAATACTTTTATCAATATCCTCAGCATAGTTGCTCCCATCAGAAAAATTAGAACTAAAGCAAACTATGCCCCATGGCTAACCAGGAAAACAAGAGCCTTGCTAAAGTCCAGCAGAACTTGACAAACAGAACTACTTCCTAGTATCCAAAGCAAGCACTCTAAAGACCCCCAAAAATGTTGGCAAGCTATCAACTTCCTTCTAAAACCTGGAAAAACTACCACTCCAGCTCCAATAACAGCAAATGGAAATATTGACATTGCCTTACAATTTATCCAACACTTCATAGAATCCATCCAGACATTATCTGCCCATTTATCCAAAAACAATTACACATCTACCACAACCTCTAACCCAACTAACACACTTTCCTTTACACTTTCCCCAGTTCCCTCCTCTACCATAAAAAAGCTAATCTCAAAACTAAAACCCACCACTCTTGCAACTGATGGCCTACCTGCTAACTTCCTAAAAATAACCACTGAATCCGTATCTTACCCTGTCTCAATCCTTATCAACCGTTCTATACTTGAATCCTACATCCCTCAGCTATGGAAAGTGTCATATATTATTCCTCTTCATAAAAGTGGCAGCTCCTATGATTTCTCCAGCTATCACCACATTGCCATTTTATCTCCCTTATTTAAGATTCTTCAGATCACTGAAGATTCTTTAAGATCACTCTCAAGTTATGCACTTTCTGAATACACATAATCTTCTTTCCCCAACACAACACGGGTTCCGCCCACACCACGGCACAACTACTGCCCTTTTCTCTTTCACCAATCTGGTTAATTATCACAGAAACAATAACAATTGTGCATCTGCAACATTCTTAGATCTCTCCAAAGCATTTGACATGGTCTCACATCCTGTCCTACTAGACACTCTCACCTGCCTATCCTTTGCTGCTTCCACTATTGCCTGGTTCAAAAACTATCTGGCAGGCAACAATCTGTTCAATGGCAGGGTGTTCTATCACCACTTATTCCAACTACCATAGGAGTACCACAAGGCTCAATACTGGACCCTCTTCTCTTTTCTATCTTCACCAATAAGGTATACACCTCCTCCCAACATGCATCACTATTACAGTATGCAGATGATTCAAGTCTAATTTGAAATATTGACGTTGCCTTACAATTTAACCAACACTTCATAGAATCCATCCAGACATTATCCACCTTATAGCAACTCACCCAGGAATCTTTTAGCTCCGTGGAAAAATGGATCACTGATAACCAGCTTATCCTTAACCCCACTAAGAGTAAATTACTCCTCTTCACTCCCAGCAAATCTAAATCCTCTCCACCCTCCTTTTCTTCTTCTTCTTTTGGCTCTTCCCGGTTAGGGGTCGCCACAGTGGATCACCTGTCCACTCATGATTGGCAGTGGAGTTTTATGGTGCTGAGTTGCCAGCCCGGCGCCCAACCTTCCACCTTCCTTTTCTATCACTTCTAAAAATGGAACTGTGATATCTCCCTCTGCCCACACCAAACTCCTTGGTGTAGAAATAGACAAAAATCTTCACTTTGATGTCCACATTTCACAAACCATCAAAAAGATTCATAAACAATGGGAACTCTATATAGACATAAATACTCCATAACTGCTCAAGCAAGGCTCACCCTAGCCCAGTCTCACCTATTGTCCACACTATTGTATGGAGTACCAATCCTAACCCAGGTCAGAAAACAGGACCTTGACAAGCTAGAATCTGGCTACAATAAAATTGCAAAGTTTGCAAACAACTCCACATTCAGATCCCATCATTGTTTAGCTCTAAAAGAGCTACAATGGTTAGAACTCCCGCAGTTACTTAGCTATCACCAGCTAATCATCACCTACAGCACTCTAAAATATCCAAACTAAATCTCAGCATTAAAACAACTTCTAACCTATTACATGGCAAATCAACCTCTCTGCTCCAGCAACAAATCCCTCGTCTGTATCTCTAGGGCAAATAACACTGCTGGGAAAGGGTTATTCTCTCATATCATAGCAAGTAAATGGAATAACCTCCCCCAGTCTGTGACTTCTTCACCCACTATCCTACAATTCAAAAATTCTCTTAAGTCACATCTTATGAACTCCTGGCTATGCCCATGTATCACATACATTTTCTTCTACCACTTTATACCTCAAGAATTTTTCTTCCTACATTTTGCTACTGTAAATTACACTTGATTGCATTTTTAGCATTATTTCTTATGTTAAACTATGTTTATTTGCAGCATACCCACTGTTGAAATGCATCTCCATGTTATATTGTATCTGCCTTACATAAGATTTACAACAGTTGATTTATTTTTGTGTAATAGTTGTTTTTGTAACCTACTTATGTCAGACTATTATTGTAAGTGAACATGGAGCTTTTCTCCCTGGGTCTCTGCTGTAAATAGACCTCGTCCAGTCAGACTTTCCCGGTTAACAAATGTAAAATAAAATAAAATAAAATTTATATAGGAGCTTGCTTTACTGACTGCCTCTATTCATCAGAGGCATAGGCACCAGACCATGTATGAATTTCTAATTGCCTATGCAGTGGTCCAGGTTGGGCTTAAATAGGGACAGAGTGGAACTCTGCTTCACATGAATTAGGAGCCTGTTCCAGAAAATGGGAATTCTACGAGAAACATATCTGTCTCCCCGACATGTTCTATTTACGTCACAGGCAAACTTTAGGTCTTTTAATCTAGTAGTTCTAATTTTTGTTTTTGTTTTTTTTTTTTTTTTTGTAGATGTGTAAAAGGTTCATCAAACTAGGGTCCAAAGATGCCTAGTATGCCAAGCAAAGATCACTTCTCAGAAGTCTACATAATACTGAATAAAGAGGCAAGGCTTTGAGGAGATCAGGATAGGACATTTTTATTCTGTGTATTCTTTTTGAGTAGAACTTTGTGGATGTTTTAGTTGCTGCATGTGCCTGGTCAGGTACATACTGAAGGAGGCATCTATGATGGGTCTGATGAAGGCTGAGAACAGTGGAACGATGGCCTGTCTGGACCCAAATGACATGCCTTTGCTTATAAGTTGACCAACATAGAAGGATTTTTTTACTGCCTTGGACACGTTAGTCAAAGGTTAGGTTATTATGTATATCCAGTAAACAGCTTAGGGGTAAAGGTACAAAATGGTGCAGACGCAAAATGCAAAGAAAACTTCAAGCAAATCACCAAGTACCACCATGGCTCAGAAATTCAATTTTAGGTTGCAACAAATTGCAACCTAAAATTTAATTTCTGAGCCATGGTGGTACTTGGTACGAATTGCAACCTAAAATTGAATTTCTGAGCCATGGTGGTACTTGGTGATTTGCTTAGTTATTATGCATATGAGTTCCCAGATCGCTGACTAGTGAATCGACTTTTAGGGGAGTTTTATTAATGATGTAGTTACCCAGAGTGGCCAGCTTCCCAAAATGTACTATGATGTATTTCTCAATACTGAGTTTTAAGCCATGCCTTTGTCACCAAACATTTCCCTGTGTTAGACTTTTCTGGTGGATGTTCTCATCTTGAGGGGATTCAATGACTGCTCCCAGTTTGCAATCATCATGAGCTTGGTTAGCCAGAGGCCTTTGACATTAGTTTTGATGTCCAAGAAGTAGATGACAAAGAGGAGTGGGCCTAGCACAGACCCCTGGGGAACACCTCATTCTGACAGTGGCTTCATTGATTCAAACCTCCTGGGTTCTCTCAGTGAGCCAGCTAGCTAGCTAGCCAGGGTGTTTATACCTACTTTCATAAGTTTGTTGACAATGCCTCAGTGGGGTATTGCATCAAATGTTTTAACCAAATCTAGGTAGCAGTATGCACCATTTTCCCTTCATTGACTTCCTTGGTGACGTTTTAGAAGAAGTACACCAGAATCAGTGAGCATTACTTTCTTTTGACAAAGCCAAACTGGGATGGAGCCAGTGTCTAGGCATCCCCTATGTCTTTGTTGATAATTTCATGATAATTCTTTCCATGGCTTTGCAAATAAGACTAGTCAGACTTGTCTATCCTGGATCACCATGCCCCAAGTCGTACTATTAGAACCAAAGCTAAAGCAGCACCCTGGCTGACCAACAGTACTAGGCAAAAAATAATTCTCAGAAACAAATCTTGGGCAAAATGGCATACCACAAAAAACCTATCAGACCACCAATACTTCAAAGAGCTTAGGAATAGTACAAAAAAAGCCATACTGACAGACAAAAAGAACTACTACCTTCAATTACAACAAACCTCCAAAAATGAACCTAAAAAATTCTGGGCCAGTATAAATAATCTCTTATCCCCAAACCAGTCTATCACACCCAACCCTCAGGACTCTAACCCAGACAATCCCACACAAATTGACAATGACTTCAATTCTTTCTTCACTAATACCATCCAAACTCTTGCTAGTCACCTATCTCCTGACACCTCTAAACTACTCTTACCTACCACAAATACTCCTCCTACTCTTCACTTACAACCTATATCTACGTCCTTTGTCTCATCTCTGCTCCAAAAACTTAAATCTACCACCCCCTCTGCAGACAAACTTCCTGCTGAATTCTTGCAAATTGGAGCCAAAGCCATTGCTTACCCTATTTCTATTCTAATAAATAGATCTATTAATGAAGGAATCTTCCCTTCTGTCTGGAAGATATCTCACATTATCCCACTACACAAAGGGGGGAAATGTAATGACCTTTCAAACTATCTCCCAATAGCACTACTATCACCTCTAGCCAAAATTATGGAGAAATGTATCCACAAACAACTTCTTAACCACCTTCTCCAAAACAGTCTACTTGCTAACAGCCAGCATGGATTCAGACCTTCCCACAGTACTACCACTGCCTTACTCTCCTTTACCAACACCATCAACCACAACCGCAACAACAATTATCTATCATCTTCAATCTTCATTGACTTATCTAAAGCCTTCGACATGGTTAATCATAAACTCCTCCTACACATACTAAAATCTCTCTCACTTGACTCCCCTTCCTTAACGTGGTTCACATCTTATCTTGACAACCGTCAGCAGGCAGTACTCTGGAAGAATTCACTATCTAATCTCCTACCTATCTCTTTAGGCGTACCTCAAGGGTCTATCCTAGGCCCCCCCTTATTTTCAATCTTTATTAATGACCTCCAATCAGCTATTCCTAACACCACTTGCATACAATATGCAGATGATTCTACTATAATCTGCACTGCCACCTCTCAAAATGAACTTCAGTCTCTTACCCAAAAAGCCTTTTCTTCTGTTGAAAAATGGTTATCTGATCGTTGCCTTCTCCTCAACCCCAAGAAAACCAAACTGTTACTGTTCCCACCTATCCGTAAATGTACACCACTTAATTTCTCTCTCACATCCACTGATAGCACTCTCATTTCTCCTGACTCAACAACAAAATTACTAGGAATAACTGTTGACAACAATCTAAGCTTTGACTCACACATCAACAACACAATAAAAGTAGTTAACAAAAAAATTGGTTCCCTCTACAGAATCAATCCCTTCCTTACACATGAAACAAGAACCATCTTAGCTAGATCTCACCTCATCTCTACTCTTCTATATGCCTCCCCCATCTATACTAATCTCTCCAAAAGCAACCTGAAGAAACTTGCTACATCCTACTATAATATTGCTAGATTCGCTACAGGATCCCAGTTTCAAACTCACCACTGCCTGAACCTAAGACAACTAGGTTGGCTTGAATTTACCAACAAATTAATACCTCAACAGCTCTTAATAGCTCACAAAATTCTACACCAACCAACTAAAATACACCTTACAAGAACATGAAACAGCTACGCTCCTCAAGCAAACTACTGATTTATACTCCCAAACCTAATAACTCAGCAGGGGACTGCCTCTTTTCCAACTCTGTTGGAAAAATGTGGAACAAACTACCCCCTGATATCACATCTTTGTCTACGCTCTCACTTTTTAAAAGACAACTAACTATGCATCTCAATAGTCAATGGCTTTGCCCCTGTACCAACCCAGATTAACTTTCCCTCTTACTCTGTCTCTTTTTCTTACCCTACACCCTCATAACTTTCCTTTTCTTAATATCTGTGTAGTGAAATGTTATCTCATATACACAGTACTACCACGGTAAAAAAAAAAAATATATATATATATATATATATATATATATATATATATATATATATATTTTTTTATTATTATTATTTCTTTGTATAAAGACATTAGGACTTTTTTCTCCTTGTTTGCTCCTATCATAGTTGTACAGTGCGTATATTGACTAACTTTGTTTTTTTTAAATTCTAATCTTGTATGATCTATTCTGTATAAACAATGTAATATTCCACTGGAGCTTTTCTCCCCGGGCCTCTACTGAAAATGGACATATATCCAGTTAGACTAGCCCGGTCAACAAATGTAAAATAAATAAATAATGGGTCTGTAGTTTTTAGGATTTGTTAAAGGTCCTTTCTTATGAAGGGAGATGACCATTGCAGTCCTCCATTCTTGTGGCACAAACCCTGTTTTAAGACTATAGTTAAATTATGATTCCAGGAATCCTGACAAGTCATATTTCAGATTGTTCAGGAGGCATTCTAGGATGGTATCAGGGTCTACAGAGACTGTGTTCTTGGCTTTAGCTAGTACACCCAGTTCATGCTCCCTAGTTAGTTGGAGGGGTTAAGTTTGAGGGTATTTTTCGGGGAATGGTTGGGGTGAGACACAGTAAAGTTGGAACTGAATTTGTCCACTAACTGTTTCACTATAACATCAGGCTCAGTGAATATGACATGATTAACAGCAGTTCAGCACATTGCTGTGTGTTGCCCTTGACATTTCTGACATACAGTAGCTGAAGAAGGCCTTATAGTTATCTTTCACCTGTGATGCTATCTTAACCTCAGTGTTGACTTTGCTTGACCCAAATAGCCCTCTTAGTTGCCTATTTAATAGCTTGATGTGACAGTTTTTATCTTCATGGGAATTACCTTTCCTGATTTTTCCCATATTTTTGTTTTCTTTTTGTTGTATGTCTTGTTTAATCTGGGAAGCCACCAGGATGGTTTGTTTCTGTGGTTAGTCCTAGGCTTACTTTTGGTAGATACAGCAGCCTCTATGCAGCCATTGATATGGCTGTACATGGTTTCAGAGAGCAATTCAGAATAGGGAACTGAATTTTGATATAGCATCATTTAATAAGAGGTAATTTGCATTGGATTACTGCTTTTAACTGGATTACAGAGTTGATTTTGATTTTGAAGAAAACAGCTTTATGGTCAGACCTTATCAAGGAGGTCAAGACATTGTGGAGAAGATGCAGTGTTCTCCCCTATTTGTCTACCTCAGGTCCAGTATGTTGGAGCCTGTATTAGGAGTATTCACTGTTTGGCAAAGAGTGTTTCTAATTACAAAGTCCAGGAATCTCTGTGCCTGTAGATTTGAGGCTGTGTAGAATTCCCAGTATATAGAGGATTAATTAAAGTTTCATTGAGAAGGGTGTTAGTTTGGATATTAAGTGTATACAGTAGATCCAACTATGCATTGTGAGCTTCTTGGGACATAGAGGATAACCTATAGCTGGCTAGGATATAGTATGTAATTTTGTCTGTGGTGATCTATACAAGGAAGAACTCCAGGACATCATCCTGTTTGACCACCCTAGTGGTATACTTGTTACTGATGCATACTGAGACACTTCCACCTTTAGCACTTGTCTGAGCAGCTATTGGTCTAAAAGTGTCAAAGGCACTGAAGCCTTGAACTACTGGTGTACTCTGTGCAGCTTTAAACCATGTCTTGGTAACCACACAGATGTCTATATTCTTGTGTGTGAGGAGGACTTGGAAGAAGATTAATTTTTATTTAAGCTCCTTGCATTCTGCAATAACATTTTGAGGTTCAGTTCAGTTGATTTTGCCATGTCAGTAGGTTTGCCAAATCAGCATTACCTAAAAAAGGCACTTGGGGGTGAATAAAGTTTTAGCCAGTATCTGAAGGCTTAAAAAAATACAAAATTGTGGGTATTCAGAAGCCCTTTAGCAAAATACTTATATATCCTTAAGGCATAATTTGCGTGTATTTCATGGATCCCTACTACAAGACAGTTAAGGGATTAGACTGTGAAGGCTCCCAATTGGTTGTGTTTATCTTGAAGTTTTTTGTTGAATGGTTTGCCTCTGTTTGCTTTTTACTCTTTGGCTTGAAATTTGAAATGAAACTGCAGTGATAATTGGAATTTGGACCATTTATCCATTTAAAGAGGCTGTTAATGTAATATACATCTTGTGATTTTTTTCCGATTCTAAAGAGCTTCAGACTGCACTAGGGATTGATTTAGAAATTTAAAGTGCGAAGAATAAAACTATATTACAGCTCTATTATTCTTTTTTCTGCTTCTTTGCTCTTGTGCCCAACTTAAATCTCGGACAGAATCTGGACACTTGAATAAACTGATGTTCCTAATCCAAGCTTGCTAATATGCATGAATATTTTACCTGGTATTAAGTGTCAACATTAGCTTCATTAGCTGTGAACTGTGATCTTTTAGTTCCTTCATTGATTAAATACAAAGTAATTACTAGTTCAGCAGTTAGTGTATGAACATTGTTATCTGATGCATAAAAAAATGTTAAGTTCCCTGTCTTCAGTCCATCTTATTATGAGATGGCAAAACATTTAAGTATTGTCTTCACCATGCAAATTTAAGATATTTTTGAATCTGTACATTGGCTTTCATTTAGTAAAAATGGATTGCTGTCTAACCATAATAAAATGGGCCTGCATATGATTACAGAGACCATGATATTGTATCAAAGGTATCAAGGAACATTAACAGATTTATTTCCAAATCATATTATTTCTAAAACTACAGTAAAAGAGCACTATTGCAGATTGCACAGTTCACCTACACCACTAGAAAATGCCTGACAGCAGACAGTGGTGCTGAGTTAGACATATAAATAGTTAGCAATCAGACTTTTGTATCAGGTTGAAAGTTTAGTTTAACTATTTCAAATGTTTCAAAAGATTAAAGAACAGGCCTCTACATAATTTTTTGCTAAGAGCTGCTAATCAATTAATTGCCAGTATGCAATATTATTGAAAAAATCAAAATATTTAAATTATTGGTCAGCTACACGATGTAGAAATAAAAAATACTCCTCTGAGACCCAGTTGACTTGGCATTCATTAATGACGTGAGTAGTACAGAACTTCACCAGAAAGGGTGGGAGTGACAATCCACACTGATCCAACCACTGTGAGTAACCTGCCATGGCTCTTAGTAGTGACTAGGAGAACACAGAAGCACTGGTCAGCCTGATAAGTGCACTGTTTTGTAGCTGGGGTGAGAAGTATATGCGTGTGTGTGTGTGTGTGTGTGTGTGTGTGTGTGTGTGTGTGTGTGTGTGCGTGTGTGCGCGCACGTGTGTGTGTGTGTGTGTGTGTGTGTGTGTGTGTGTGTGTGTGTGTGTGTGTGTGTGTGTGTGTGTCTGTGTGGTGTGTGTGCGTGTACCTGAATGTTTGCAAATATCATGGGTGGGGGGGTTAGTAATCATTTTATATACAATGAATTCTGAAAAGGGCTTATTTTTGCTTATGGCATTTATTCACAGACACTCTCATAAATAACATCATACATGATGGTGAGACAAAATTATCAGTTTCACGGGCTTAGACATCAATGTGTGCTGCATTTACATTTTTTGTGCAACTGCATTCATATGAACCTCAGTAGTTCTATCAATTTAGGCTGGGATTTAGACATAATTGGAAAGCACTGATGTATTTTTGTTCAGATGTTTGCATTTTCCATGGATGCATTCCAGCTTACAGTGATGTGATTTTCATTGCTTTACCAAGGGCAGTTTTAGAACTTTATGTTGTGTTCTGTCCATCTGATGTAAAATGGCAAAATGTTCCTGACATTTGCTGTCAGGGGTATTAATTTAAGAGTGAAGTAATTTGAGCTGAAACTTAGGGAATAAATCTCATCAGTCATCTGATTAACTTTTCTATCTTACATATTTGTGGTATGTGCACACTAAGGCATTTTCAATGAAACATTTTAGATTGTGAGTATGCCTTGCAAGCACGAAGTATCCTTCTCCACCCAAGTTATAAAATTTGTCCTTGTCATACGTAGCCTTAAAGGTACATCTAAGTGATTATTTGATGATGTCTTTAAAAATATTTTAATTTAACATCAGGATGTTAATGCAATGTAATTCCACTTTTGCCATTACAGAAGAAAAATGTTGCCTTGAAAATATTATCACTGGCTTGTACCAGTGCAAGTTCTGCTTATTACTAAGCATCAGATGTGTATTTCCCCAATACTGGCTGTAGACATAACTCTACTGTCAGTTGGTCTTACATTACTGTATATTTTCATACTCACACATTTCTCTCTCTCTCTCTCTCTCTCTCTCTCTCTCTCTCTCTGTGTCTCTCTGTATATATAAATGAATATATATAATTTTTCTGCAGTATTTGTTGTAGGAAAATACATTTTTTCAGCAGTGAGACTGTTACCAGTATATTGTGCAAATAATATTTTGTAACACACTCATAGGAAGGAAGTATAGAAGAAAGCAGTTAAGGTTAAAATGGAGAAAAGAGGAATAGCTGACGGGAGACATATAAAGACGTGAATCTAATAGTTCAAGTATGCATAGGATTTGGGCAGACACATTGCTAGTGGGCAGAGAATGCACAAAATAAGACTTATATCTGAAGTAATATACTCTACATTTACTACAGGACAGATGAATAGATAGATAGATAGATAGATAGATAGATAGATAGATAGATAGATAGACAGATAGATAGACAGAGACATATATATATATATATATATATATATATATATATATATATATATATATATATATATATATATGTATATATATAAATGTGTGTGTGTGTGTGTGTGTGTGTGCTCATCATATTGATCACTGCTGCAGCAGCATTATGCATATGGCTTATCTCTGGTGAAGAATAAAACAGCCGACCAGATTTCAAAAGTTTGGGGCACGATCCATGTGCCCAAACTGTCAATCAGCTTGAGCTAAACTGACTGAAAAGACAGGTTTGTGTGCCAAGACCTTCAGAGAAAATACACATCTGTGGTTTTTGATAGCTGATGATCAGCTTTTGCTGTTCCTTTGCTGGACAGACAAGATGCCTTTGGGGGAAAACCTTCCATTATAAAAATGAATTTGTTTGTTTCATGACACTTTTCTGTTCTGGAAAGTTACTTTAAAGCTATCTACTGTATTGTATTTTAAATAATAGAGCTGTTTTTTCTTGTCAATTTAAAAGCTGAACTATTTAAAATCTACTTTTTTTTTTTTTGGAGAAATTGTTTTTTTTTTTTTACTTTTGGGGGCTGGTATTTTAAACTACTTTTTTACTATGTTTTATGCTTTTTAAAAATTTTAACATTTTACTGGCTACAAATTTTGACTTGACTATGGAACAGACTGTCAGTCTTACAGTCATTTCTTCTTCTAGGTACAAAAAGAAAAAGTTAAAGAAGCAGTCTTTGCCATCACAGAAGGCTAGCAATTCACATCAGCACAGGTGGGTGCTTCTGCTGTGGCCATTAGCTGGACCTCAGATCAGTCATCTTTCACCCTGAAACCCTCTGGTATAACACCTACAGCCACTATGGTCCATTGGTTATCCATATCCTGTGCAGCTACTGGGGGTCCCCTCAGTGGTCAGAGGAGAGGCACTCTTATTGGTTCTTGGAGAGGGCGCAGGGAAGTCTTCCCTGTTTTGTCAGAATGTTGTTCCCATCCCTGGATAATCTGCTGCCATTAATAACACTGTTGTCCCCATTATTTTATGTCAAAATGAAACAGAAAATCAAAGCAAGTAGTGCCCAACTGGCACCAGCAACACGATAAGCTTCACACAGTATTCCACATTACAAAGTCTTTATTCCTTCACAAAACTTTAGTGCTTTCATACCTTGTTAAACACTCTGGGACTTCTTCAGAACTGATTAATACAATGAAGTCACCTCCTTTTTATACAATAAATCAATCAACAATTAACTGTGAATCAGCAATTGGATATTCAAATATTAAAGGAACATCAAAAAAGCTCTTTAAAATCCTTTAGACACCCTCAAAACACAATAAAACCACACAAACACTATTAAAATTCCTATGTTTGAACACTTATAAAAATGTTGTATGGAATGCACAACCCTAAAACTTTAGAAAAACATAGTAAATTGTATGTTTGGAACAAAAAAAACCCTAAAAAAATATATTTAATTTTTAAAAGTCCAGGGCTTTCCTTTTTAATACCGGTAACAAAGATACATAGTCGCTAAGTCCTAGTTCAACAACTGCATGAAGTCTTGTGATCCAGTAGAATTCTCTTAAGTCAATTTGAAGTTCCCACCAACCGCCTCTTTTACCATGTGGAATCACTTCCAAAATTCCAAATTTGAGTTTTGTTTCCCCTTGACAAGTGAGTGTGTGTCTGTATAAGGCATTCTTGGTGTTACCTTTAACAATAGCATACAAATGTTTGTATATTCTAGATCTACATTTCCTCTCTGTTTTTCCTACATAAAAATTATTACATGTTTGACAGATGGAAATATAAATAATACCTTTTGTATTGAAGTTACATCTTTGTAGACTGACCCCTTGCCTTCTTCCTTTTAAATATACCACATCACTGTCAATGATGTAGGGGCATTGGATACAATGACCACACTTAGTTGTACCGTTAATTAACATTGGTCTTGGTACAGTTACATGTTCCATGAGATATTTGATGCTTCTGCCTGTTTTATACACAAAACTTGGTTCTTGTCCTATAATATTAAAAATGTCTAAATTACCCCGAAAAATGTTCCAATTTTTCCTAATAATATCCTTGAGGGTTCTTTCCCATTCTCCATATGGAATAACCATGCTAGTGTTGTATCCAACTCTTCCTGTTTGTTTGTTGTTGAAAATTGTCTCACCACTGTAAAGCAGTGGTTTATACTTAATCCCCCACCCTTCAACCATTTTCTTAGTAATACTATCCAAAATTTTGTTAGGGTATCCCCTACCTTTAACAATATCAGTGATGCCTTCAACTTCACTTAAAAAAGCCTCTCTGTTGGAACACATTCTGCAGCTCTCATGAGCTGTCCTTTGAAAATGTTTCTCTTAATGTATGGGGGATGACAACTTTGGAAGTCCGCATAACTATTGGAAAAGGTTTCTTTCCTATATATTTTTGAAAGGAAGCTTTTATTAATCCTATCTTTAGAAATGGTCACATCCAGATAATTAATAAATTCATCTGAATGGTGTAATGTGAATTTGAAATATGTACACAGTTAATCCAATCTGCAAACCCCTCAAGGTCCACTTGATCATATTTCCAAAGAATAAAAATGTCGTCCAAAAAAATGACAATATGTGAACCAGTGTTGTTTATAGACACTGCTGAACACATACTTCTTTTCCTGGGAATACAGGACCAAGTTGGCATAAATGGGGGCGCATGCCCCCATTTCCCCACTTGGACCTGCCTGTAATATTCCCCTTCACATGTAAAATGGTTACTTTTGAGAATATACTCCATGACTGCCATAAGAAAATTAATCATGGAATCACTTAATCTGGTGAGTTCCCTAATGGCATCAAAAAATAGGTCTATCCCTTCCCTGTGGGGAATAGAGGTGAAAAGATCCACTACATCAATAGTGGAGAAGATACAGTTATCAGAGTACCATCTTTTGCTAATTTTAGACAAAAAGTCCCAAGAATCCATTAACAGATGGTCAACAGAAACCACCAAGTATTTCAAGATTCTGTCCACAAAAGTGCATAAAGAATATGCTGATCTGTTACGGGCAGATATAATAATCCTAAATGGGGGCTGTTGTATAAATGTATGCACTTTTGGACTACCAAAAGCTGTAGGTATTAGTGGATGTTCTGTTTTCAAGAAGTTATATAATTCCTCTGAAATCACATTCTGAAAAAGGGAATCGTTCAAAAATAATTGCACCTTCTTATGTGCCAGAAATGCTTCATTCTTCGATGAAACCTGGTATTTATCAGTGTCTGAAAATACCACAGTGAGTTAGTTGACATAGTCTGTACTATTAAAGAAAACCACCCAACCCAAACCCTTATCAGGCTTTATAATTCTGACTGAATTGTCAGTTCTAAGTTGGTTGACCAGAGTTAGTTCATCCTTGTTAAAATTGTGACTTTTTTTATGTCCATAGTTATGAAATTCACTGTAAATGTCACACTCACATGCTTTTTCAGAAGCTTGCACAACTGGGTTTAATGGGGGAGGGGGGTTGAAACAACTTTTCTTTTTTAACTTATGGTTTTCCAGATCACCCTCCTGCCCCTTAAACAACATTTTAAAGTTTAGTTTTCTGGTATACAGTTTGAGTTCAGTGACAACATCCACTATGTCCAACCTAAAAGTGGGTACAAATTTGAACCCTTTCCTAAAAATAGAAAAATAGGTTGAATCAATCTCATGCTCTGTGCAGTTGTAAATACTGAAACTTTCCAGAGAAAAACATTTGCCTTCATGACTAACCTTGATACCCCCAGCAACATCCCCCACGTGTACAACAGCAATAGTAAATACACAATATAAATATACCATTCATTTTTATGAAACCGATTAAATCTAACCGTAGGTGCGCGGGTTTGTCCATCGCATAGCTATGGTTAATGTAGCTTAAATGGCTGAAGAGGATAACAAGGAAGATATATATAAATGAAGCAGTATAGCAATAGTGTAGTGGGCAGAGCATTTGCTTTACAAACAGATATTCCCGGTTCGAATCCCACTGCAGCCCATTCCACTTTCAATGTCAAATCACATTATGACCAATATTTTAGTTGCATAACCTATCAAATAACATATATTTGTGAACTGGAGTACTGCATTAAATGCAGATCTGAGGTGTCAGTGTCATAATGTTACAAAATCTACAGATAATCACATGTGCCCCATACATTATATGCACAAAGGAATCATGGATACAAATGGAAGGTAAAATATATAATCAATGATAACTCCATACAGCTTCCAAATCCCCCACCTTCCCAACAACCATTAGACAGTACTGTCTAAATTAATGCAGTGGTAATCGGGAGTAAGCAAGTGTAAGCACTATTAAGCAGTAGTAAGTGGGAGTAAGCATATGTAAGCACTAGTTAGCGGGTTTACGCCTGCTTGCACGGGGGTAAGCAATGCACATGCAAGTTAAGGAATATTGAAGCTAACTCTCTGTAAGCATCATTAACCAGAGGTTAGCAGTGCTTACCTCGTGCAAACCCATGCAAACCCGCTTACAAGTGCTTAAAAGTGCCTTAATCAGTCTGTATCCAATGGCCCTTGTTCTGCCCAGCAACAAAATAAACAACCTTGCAAGTCTTGAATCCAGAACCCTATGCACTGTCAACCACCAAGCCATCACAGCAGTACAAAAGAATGAGGTATCACCAAAAAAATCCTCACTATAGTAAAATCAAACTGAACATGTGAAAGGAATCAGTATACAGTCATATGTTCTATAACCCACTACATAACATAAATATGTGAACTTGAGTACAGCAGTAAGCCCAGATGTGAGGTGTAATTGTAATAGAGTGTTGAAGTCCCCTATTAAACACAAAGACCCCATACAGTGTACATACACACATACCTGTCAACTGTCCCTGATTTTCAGGGATGTCCCTGATTTTGACTCAAATTTTAACTCTTTCCCTCTTAATCCCTCATAAAACTAATGACTTTTGGAGGAAAGGTGGTGAATTACACTTAATGAATAATGACAATAATTAAGAGATATAAACTTCTTTTACTTCCGAAAATGTATATTAATTCATATGCTCTAATTCTGTCAATGCTTCAAGTTAATAACACTAATATTTTAAAAGTGTCCCTGATTGTCCCTGATTTTTTCTTGACTTGTCCCTGATTCTGTTGAAATTTGTCTCTGATTGGTTGAGAGGTCTGTGTACACATGAATCATGGATACCAGACATATATATAAGATGTAATGAATAATAACTCAATGCCAAAATGTAAATATAATGCAAAGTAAATATTAAGCAATGCTAAGCATTGAACAGGCCAGCTTAGTTGGTGTAAGCAATGTGCAAGCCAACTAACTAAATTTGCCCAGTGGTATACCACTTTAAACAATGCCAACCTTAGGTAAGCAGGTTTGTCCATAGCTTAGCCTTTTCAAAACCAGCCAATTATGGCAAAGTGGGGGAATCGGCCTTACTTAAACCCAACAGGCAGGAATACATCTCATAACTGGTTGTAGCTTCCCCTTGCAGGTACCATGTCAGGAAGGGGAGAGGGAGTGTGCTTTAGGGAGCAGCGCTGGGGCATCCATGAGTCCAGAATCATGGCAGGACTCCTTGTCAAAGACCATGAGCAGAGACTGCTGCAGGGCTAGTACCAGGGTTCCCAATATAAGGTGGAAGCCTGGGACCTTCTCGCCCGTGACCTCACCAGTGCCACTGGCATACCCCAAACTGGCGAGCAGGTCAGGCATCACTATGCCGACCAGAAGTGGTGTAAGGGGATCTCTTGGATCCACTGAGTGGATCCAAGAGGCTAGGAGGACAGGGGAGGTCCCAGCTGTGTGTAAGTATCACTCCACTACCTGTTTAATAATTGCCAGCTCATGTATAATATGGATAGGTATGGCTAAATATTCCTCTTATGTCCTTTACAGTGGCAAGTGAGCAGGCTGCAAACCAGGAGGCCCATGGCTGTCACTTGGAGAGGTTGCAATGTGAGGCAGGTTAGTAATATTCTTGCATGTACTGTCATAGGAAATAAATCTAACTGTATTAGTAAATCAATTGCCTGTAGAAAACCTGTATTGTTTAAGGCAAGTACTGCATACACCAGAGAATATGTCAGGAAGAGTCTCATATAGTTTGTATGTAAATAAAAGCATAATAGCCTGACAATAAAAGTCTAACTGCTGGACTGCATGTGTATACTCTGGTATCATATGGTAATGTAGATTTGCAATCACTTAATAGTACTGTTGTATTAAGCACTGTTACCCACACTGTGCAACATAAATAAAATGTGTAGGAATGTCTGTATATGACTGGTGTAATCCCCAGAGGTCATTTAGTACAACTGAGAGAGAGAGAGAGATATAGACAGAAAACAGTGAAAAGACAGACAACATATTCCAAATAACACATGCAACTAAGATGTGAACTGTTGTATTTTAGCACACACAGCCATGGTTCGAATCCTAGGAGTGGTAGTAGTCTGCATACAGAATCATACCCCACAAGTGTAGAGATATGTCCAGAATGTACAGTATATTGGCCCATATCTGGTGCCTTTCACTCTGCCCCCCTGGGAAATCAGTGGGATGATCCCAGACGTATAAGCAGCAAACAAGAAATGCATCTGATTGTCACACATCTATAAAAACAAATCTGTCACTCTAGCAACTCCCCAAACTGTTATGAGAGTAATAAGCCAAGTATGTCCCATCTATGCCCCCATGTTGTCAAGTTGTGACCAGAATGTGTACAGTAATAGAGTGAGATGTATGTGCATAATACTAATGTGAAATCTGGTACTTTGTGTGGCAACTTGCAGGTAGTGCTAACAAACATTGCTCCCACTGGTACATTGGATACAAACACTGTGCCGAGAAATAAAAGCTTGAAAAAAAAAAAAAACACTGTGCCGAGAAATAAAAGCTTGAAAAAAATTGCACTTTATTCATCTGCCTTTATTGTATTTGTGTTTCTTCCTACTTTATTACTTTATTTTGCTTTTGCCTCTGCTTGAAAGTACTCAATTGTACTTATTCTGCTGCATTTATTACTGCTTGGTAGTAGCCTGATTAAATTGTAACTACTATTTTAAGTTTTGGTTTAAGCACTTGGGCTTCAGGCCAGTTGTTTTACATTAAGGTTTGTGGTCTGCACTCTTGTGGGAGGAGAGGTTAGATTCTGCCATTCTGAGCTGGGAATTTCCGGTTAAAGGCTTATTGTGCCTGCTTATTTGAGCTGTTTCTTTCTGAAATTGGTGCGACTTGTTTGCTGTAGCATACACTAGATTCAGGCCTGCTGAATCTAGCTTTGTTTATACAACTTGAGCACTGATCCAGGCTATATATATATATATATATATATATATATATACATACATACACACACACTTTTTCCCTTAGAACTAGTCAGTTTTTAGTTTTAGCACTCAAACCTGTTCCTTTGAGCTCAGCACTTGTTCAGAACTTGTTGTAAGCACTAAAACTACTAATTACTACAGCACTCAACTTTCCTCACTTATCTAGAGGAAAACAGCTTTTAGTACTTCATAAAGAGCACCTACCCAGGCATGTCTAAGGGTCAGCTCCTGGTGTTTTCTCCTGTCTACCTGATGAATCTGAGTCTCTTGGGGCAATGCAGCAATTTCCTCATGTACACAGACAACCCTCTCCTCCTACCACCCAAGACTGTAACCTGTGAGAGATGCACTTACATAGCCAAACTGGAAGCAAAGATCTCTTCACCCAAGACTGGACTAGACAGTCAAGAGGAGAAGGTAAACACTTGCAACACACCACACTCATCACATAGTCCCTCAAAACTTACACCACCAAAACACACACATAGAAACACAAAATACACAGCTACATTCACAGAGGCTCTCAATAAAAAACCTGCCCAAGCAACAGAGCCCTCCAAAGCAGAAACACAAGCAACCTCCACCCTCCTACACAGTTCAAATGACATATAGCCCACAAACTCAGTGTGCTACTCAACCACAGCCTATAATGCATAACAATGTACTCAATACTCTAGTCATAGGTGACTCCATAGTCAAGCACACTGATGTTCCATTCTCCTGGCTAAACAAAGAGAAACTTACTGTCAGCTGGCTGTCAGGTGCCAGGATCCGCCACATAATGCACGCACCCAGGTCACTCCTCAACAAGTACAAATATGACTCCATCATTGTCCATGTTGGTGTGAATGACCGGAGACATACCTCCCTGGACTACATGAAAAGAGACATGGAGGAGCTCTCCGAACTTGTAGCCTAGGCAGGTATGACCCTAGCCCTGAGTAGCATCCTGCCATCACCCAGAATGATACCACAGTACAAGGACAAAATGATTGACTTCAACAATTGGCTAAGCTTCTTGTGTCATTCTAACGGGATCCAGTATCTGCCTGCCTGGGATGACATGATCAACAGATCACAATGCTTTACCAGAGATGACCTGCACCTCTTGCCCATGGGATTCTGGATACTGGCTAAAGCTCCTGCCACCCCTATATTGACTTTTTTAGGCAAGGTTCAAATGACAAATTCATCACTATAACAGCTACAAGCAAGCAAAATCTGAGGGTATTGCTACTCAATGCTAGAAGTCTAAACCTCAAAATACACTCACTCAAGGTACTCCTTAAAATGGAGAACATCGACATCTGTGCAGTGTCAGAGACCTGGTTCAAGGCTCCAGAGAGCACCCCTGCATTACCTGGCTAAAATTCATACCACACCTTTCGGCCTCCTAACCTGGACTGAAACACTAAAGGTGGAGGTGTGTCCATATTCATTAAGGATATCCACACCTTCAGGCTAGTTGCCCAGCATAATGCATCTGAGATTATCCAAGTGCAACTAACTCTGGGCAAGACCACAATCCAAATTGTAGCTTGCTACAGATCCCCCACCATGTCCCAGGATTCCCACTCCTCATTTCTTGATACACTGGAAAATATTAGGGTACAACCCAACACACTAATAATGGGCAATTTCAACTGCCACCATTAACTGATAAAACTACTCATGTTCCAACTCTTTTGCTCAATGTTTTCTGGAATTCATAAATTCCAATGCCTTGGATCAACTTATCCATACCACCACCAAGGGTAGCAATATCCTAGACCTGGCCATTACCAACATGGGTGACTGGTGTTCACACCAAAGGTCAATTCCTTGTTGGTCAGATTTGACCACAAGCTAATCACCCTAGGCATTCTGCTCCCACCCCACACTAGGAAAACTACAGTAAAAAATTTCTCCAAAGCCAACTTCATGCTTCTTAAGACAGAAGTGGCAAACTTTGCGACACCCATGCAGACGGACAATAGAGGTACGGCTGCTGAATCCTACACAAATGCACTTTATAAGCACTTACACAAGTGCATGGATTTTGCTATCCCTAACAGAACCAAGATGCTATTCTCCAAAAAAATGAAGGCCAATTTGGTGGTCCCCTGCCATAAACAAACTCTACAACAGAAGAAAGAAACTGTTGCAAAAAAGAGTAAAATCCCATGATTTGGAGGAACTCCTTGGTCTGCCTCAGTAAGAAGCTGAGATCCCTCATAAAATCCTCCAAAGCTAGTTACAAAAAAAAATCACTACTGATTCTAAAGACAACCACAAATCATTCTATAGCTATGTCAAGTAACTCGATGGCAACACTCAGATCTGCTCTGGGTTACAGCACACTGGCACTAAATATACAGACCCAACTGATATTGCCAATATCCTGGCAGATAGGTTCAGTGCTAACTCTATCCCCCTCTCACTCCCTAAAGGACCCATCTCTATACCAGAAGAATAAAAAGTTCCTGTAATCACAGCTACACAGGTAAAAACTACACTCTCCAAAGACAGGAACACAGTATCCATGGAACCTGACAACATCACAGGCTGCGTTCTACATGAACTACAGAATAAACTGGCACCCCACCTAAGTACCATGTTCAATCATAGCCTCACCTCAGGCTTTGTGCCCACTGAATGGCTCACAGTGACAGTTATCCCACTCCACAAAGGGGGAGCCACCATGGACCCTGGGAACTACCGCCCCATTAGTCTGATAAGCCTGGTCTGCAAGGCCATGGAGCATATCATCATGGAACTTATAAACAAAGACATTGGTAATCTCCAAACTCTGGACCCTACCCAGATC
Organism: Protopterus annectens; assembly: GCF_019279795.1. Classification (NCBI taxonomy): domain Eukaryota; kingdom Metazoa; phylum Chordata; order Ceratodontiformes; family Protopteridae; genus Protopterus; species Protopterus annectens. The sequence continues at coordinate 1,162,928,641 of NC_056727.1, forward strand.
GGGTTTGTAAAAAGCAGATCATGTCTCCTAAACCTGATAGACTTTTTTGAAGCAGTCACTAAAGCTGTAGATGAGGGTAAGGTGGTTCACACAGCCTATCTAGATCTTGCCAAGGCTTTTGACACCATCCCTCACTCTGGAATTATAGATAAACTCACTAAACTAGGTATAAATCCCTATGTCACAAGATGGGTTGCCAACTGGCTCACTGATAGTACCCACACTGTGAAAGTAGCAGACTCCAAATCCTGACAGAACCCACATTGCGAAAGTAGTAGACTCCAAATCCGACTTCAGACAGTGACAAGTGGAGTACCACAAGGTTCAGTCCTGGGTCCTCTCCTGTTTGGTATCTACTTCTCTGAAGTACAGGCTAACACAGAAGGTCTTTGGCTAACAACGTTCTCAGATGACTGCAAACTAGGAGTCATAATCAAAACTTCTAATGATGTGGACATACTGCAAAAGGACCTCACTGAGACAGATGCCTGGTGTCAAAGCCATGGCCCCAAGCTCAATGCCAAAAAGTGCATTGTCATCCCCTTTGATAAAAACTCTGTACCCATGAACTACCACATAGGCGGTAGTCTACTTAACACTGAAAGTGTGATAAGAGACCTTGGGACACAGGTGGACAGTAGTCTCTCCTTTGAGAATCACATTGCCACAGTAGTCAGGAAATCCTTATATATGGCACACCTCATCACAAATGGTTTCTCATCCAGGAAAAAGGAGGTCATTGTTCCCCTCTACTCATCACTCATTAGACCCATAATAGAGTACAATGCCCCTTTTGGTATGTACCTTACAAGACATCTACAACAACTGGAAAGGCCACACAAATACCTCACAAAGACGATTACTGGCCTCAAACAGATGCCCTACACAGACCGTCTCAAAAAACTCCAGCTTTACTCCATCGCATATCACCTACTCAAGGTGATCTCTGCCTATCATACAAAGCTATGTAAAACCTAGAGCTGTTGGACATGCTCCACTTAAAGAAATCCCAATCCCTCCAAAATGCATGCTCTAAGGACCGAAACCTGGTCACCACAATAAACAGAACATTCTGGAGGGATAGATTCCAGTCCCAGAGACTAACCATACTCTGGAACAAACTACCTATCTATATCAAATAAAGCTTCTCATTCGAACTCTTCAAGAAAAATCTTGATAATGGGATGGGAAATAGCAAATTCACCCCAGGGAACACTTCTGTGGCTCTGCTCGACAGTGGCACAGGAAATAATTCTCTTGGATGGCAAAAGCCAGGCTATCTTTTTGGCTAGGCTTATATAGGCCCTAGGGCCAATAGCCTAGTACCTACCTATGAACCTATGATACCCTGTACTGGTACTGTTTACTCTGGTATTGTATGGAATTGTGAGTGTTGCAGTTGCTCTGAATAATAAGGTATCACTGATCACTGTCACCCACACTGTGTTACATAATATAACTGTGTAGGAAATCCTGTATAATAGTATTGTAAGTCACTAAATGTTGAAGATGGCAATAGTCTACATATGTCCTGGTTCACCTGCATATGTCAAGACATGGCCAGAGTATTTGCAAAAAGAGATGGACAGGTATGTGCTTAACATCAACCTGAAATCTGGGAGGATGTGTAGAAACAGTTAATGTTAACAAACAATTCCTCCACAGGCATACCATGTAAGAGGTGTGTACTGCAGGTAAAACCAGTTCATGTATAAAGATATTGACAGCCATATCACTGTCAAAACTAAACAATAGGGTAGTGTAGTAATACTTGTAAGGTACAGATAACAGCACTGACTAGGAAAGTAATGTGAACTACAGGAATATATTAGTTGTTAATTGACATCTTTCTCTCCCCCCACCATATCTGCAACAAAACACTAAATACCCACCTCAACTGGTACGTGATGACTCCACTGTAATGTTGGGACACATGCCCTGTTGGCTGATAATTATTTAAATCTGTTTTTATGCATGTGCTCTGTTGAAATACGCCAACATTGGTGGCATAGTGCCATCAATGTACCTGCATACTGTTGTTATTACCACTGTGGTCCCATATATGCATGTGATCTATTTGCTATGCAACTGTTCCATATCTGGTGTCTGGGTTAATGGTAATATCTATGAATGCTGTTATAAATAACCCTGGAATGTGCTGACTATTACTAACCCACAAATGTTGATACACCATAAACACCATAACACGTATGGGAATGCGGGTCCCAGCAGACCCACCTGTCCCACCTCAGCTGGCCATGGCACCAAGCACTAGCATGTCTGGGCCCCAACCCAGTACCACCTCATCCATTGATTCTGCACCACCTTCGGGTGGAACCACCACAGGGGATGGGGCTCACCCCCCCTGGGAGCGGGCGCGGACAGGAAGCTGTCACCCATTGCCAGGTCCAGGTCATGGTGCGTAGAGAGCTCAATCAGCAGTTTGGAGATCTTCTACACCAGCTCAAGGGGTGTGTGTCACAACTAGAGGGTCAGCCTGGCTCTCCGACTCAGCCCCCAGTACAGCCACTTTTGGGGCTGTGAAGGTGCAATGGTAACTGCCCATGGGTGGAGATCTCAGTCCCACTGTTTCCACTAGAGGGCTCACGGTCTTCCGATTTTCCCAACACCCCTCCCCATCAAGGTGTTCACCCCCCACATGTGTCATATACCACCCCTGTATGCATCTTGTTTGTCTTGTCTGTTAACCTACCCAACCTACCTCCCCAAATATACCTACTATTCCTCCCCAGCATCCCACTCTCACCTGAAAAAAAGGGGCAATCTGTTCCCCCCAAAAAATCTTGCCCCATACATAGCTGTCCATTTTGCATGTGTCCACAGGAAGCATGTAATCTGGTCTAATTGACATCACAACATATTAATGTTGTCCTCACCCCTCTCTCAGGGGTTTGAGTGTCCAAATATACCACCAAATTCAGTGTATATGCACAGTTGTTAATGTAGAAGAAATGGGCAGCTATGGACTTCCCTACGCCCTCCTACACATCCCTAGCTACTTTCCCTATTGTCTTTCCCTCTTTGTGCCCATTTTTCAACACTTTCCTATCAATACTTTTTTTCTTTTCTTTTAAAGAAATTAACATGGGGTAGGCAGTTGTAAGCACTTTTAAGCAGCATTAAGCGGGTTTAAGTTTGTTCGCACATGGTAAGCAATGCCTACACAGGTTAAGCAATTCAAAAGCAAACTGCATATAAGAAACTGTAACCGGAAGTTAGCAGTGCTTACCTCCTCACAAACCCACACAAACCGCTTAAAAGTGCCTTAATCACTTTGTATCCAACAGCCCTTGTTCTGCCCAGGAACAAAGTAAACAGCCTTTGTAATGCTCAAACCCAGGACCCTAGACAAAGTGAGTTACCACTAAGCCATGTCAGATACACATAAGTATGATGTTTTCCCAAACATATCATCCAGCCCAGTCATTCACCAGTACAGGAAATGTATTTCAACATGCACAAGCATACAGCTATAGATATATATGTCTACATCTATATGTCTATATACATATCTATATACATATATATATATATATATATATATATATATATATATATATATATAAACATAAATATATATCTAGTTATATACAGACATACATCTATAGATATAAAAGGGAACAAAAAAATATATATGTCTACATGCATCGTTAATGGGGTTGATGGGGACAAACAACATACACCTTGTATGTATAGATATCCCCCCCACAGCCAAACATGTCTGCCGTGCAATACAATATCACCTGCTGCAGATCCCATAACCAGGACCTGACACAACATGGGCATAAGATGTTAACAGTACTCTATCCCACCTGTATGATGTCAGGCTGGTATCAGTAATATATCATGCAGTACAGTTTGACTACCATAGGGACTGTACAATGTGGAAGCAATCAACATTCCTAGGATACATATACGCAGACACATATATGCAGATATATATATATATATATATATATATATATATATATATATATATATATATATATATGTGTGTGTGTGTGTGTGTGTGTGTAACTACACATACACACACAGAGATATGTATAGAAAGATAAATATGTAGAAGTGCACACAATAAAAACAGCCACTATGTCTACAGTTGCCACCTTACCAAATGGACATTGTATGAGCCACCCATACAAATGACAATTGATGCCTGCAACATATACCCACAGAGAGGTCAAAGGATATAACACCACACACAGGTTTGTATACATGGGAAAGCTTTATTTGTGTACTATTACAGTTGTATATGCCATGTCATATAGCTGTTTAGGCACTGACATACATATAAACAGAGTAATGCAACTATGAAACAGTTTTATTAATACAGTAGTCTGGAAAGGTTTACATATGTTGCTGTCCAGGCCGAGACCTTCAAGTAGTATAATAGTAAAGACAGACTGGGCCACAGGATACCAATCAATCAACAGTAAGTAATGCAGATGTATAGTCCAGCAGCCACTATCTACACTCTGTACACAATCCCTAGGGGGCAAAGACCTCAGATGACACAATGGGATGTATGTGTTACATAACAAGGCATAACTGACACCATCCTAATCACACTGACAAACAGAACAGTCTGTATGGCAGGAGGCAGTAGGCCTGCATTTACCCAGGGTGAAGTATATGGTAATGCACATCCAGATACCTTAAGGCAGCTTACCTTGATACTCCCACATGTTGTAACAGCCTAGGTTAGTTATGGTGCATCCCCCTAGACTCAATAATACAGGGCCATATACCACTGTTACATACACTGGCCTCCGGAGTGAATAAGGGCATACATGTATTGTGTAGGTGACGCACACACATATATGGACCCAACCTCACTGTATGTGTGGGGGACACAACAACAGTGGACTGATGGCAGGAATGACAGCATGACATACTCACAGCCCACTACATAGCAACCTCTGACAGCACGTCATATGTACAAAGCCTGGTATGTAGGTGGAGAACAGAGACTGCAACACAGGCCCTTATGTGTCAAACTGTTGTCATACACTAAGCAAGTAGCTGGTGTTACAGGATAGTCAGCAACATACCCTTATTCAGGAATATGAAGTTAGAAACTGAAATGGATGTGTCCATGTACTCATACCATTCAACACACACACTGCCAGTGATATATCTGACACAAGAACTGTGTGGTGGACAAACAATACACAATAGGCACACCTCTGGCCATCAAGTGGATAGGCCCACAGTTGAAAGCTATGCAGACAGACTGCATTCCAAGATAAACAAGTATGCACACACCAACCCTGTAACACCAGTGCTATACAGTGCATACAACAACACTACTCACACTCTGTCTGTAGTTCTGGAACCTCCTACAAATATGTAGCTGGCCTGAGTGTGCAGGTTCTCCTGTAAGAGGTATTGCTACCTGCTGTCTGTAACACTGCTGCCCACACACAGGAGGATGTCCATCATACAGGAAAGGTAAAGAGATCACCTGCACATGATGTAGGGATTTATAGAAGTTGGTTGCCATGACAGTGGTAACTGGAAGTAATACACAGAATGCTGCATGCAGATAGCAATGGAGGACACTGAAAGGTGCAGAGGCCATCACCTGATCATGTGCATCACCTACAAATTCCATGCTGCAATCTATGCAAAGCAGCTCATTCCATCTTTCTGGAGAGAGACTGAGAGTGTGAGAGAGAGAGAGAGAGAGAGAGAGAGAGAGAAACTGTGTATGTAAGGCACAGAAAAAAAAATGAAAAAAATCAAATCATCCAGAATAGACTGCATTCCCAAAACAGGTATGTGAAGTATAGATGTATGTAATTGACCGTAGTACTTGGTCCATAATAATGGGATAGATGATGTGGAATGACTTATATGTGCCTTCAGGTGTTGTTGCAATGATGTTCAGCTGAACAACTGCTAAGGACAATATAGTCCATCCCTGTGGGTAGTGGGCCATACCCATCAACTGTGCAGAGCAGCACTGAATGATAAGATGTAAGCCATCATAGTGTGTGTTGTGTAATGGTAAGTATGTATATTACATGGCCAATAGCTGGGAGTGGAAGTAATGCCATACTGATGGACACATGGGTCCCACAGCCCACCTCTTGCAGGATTCTCAGGTTAAACTGTATTGCAGCATGCAGGAATGCCATAGGTGTGTAAAAGGGTTACCTGCAATCTGGCCCTACATATACCCCCTAAAGTCAGGCTGTGTCCATATGTAGCACCTGTCTGTGTTGTAGCAAGGCAGAACAGTGTAGCTGCGCAGGAAGGTGTTGTGAGATTGTGGATCTGATGTCTAAATGTACCCCACATATAGGTATGCATATATGTGTGTATATATATATGTATATATATATATATATATATATATATATATATATATATATATACATGAATGTCCACAAATATACAGATATCCATATCTAGACATATATATGAACACATATATACAATATCATATATATCTACACATATATAGATATATACCTATATGCATGTCTACATATATACAAACACACACACACACAAACATATATGTATGTAAATACATGTCTCCTATATTACTACCACAGTGTTGCATGCTATGTGCGAGGAAACAGCACACATAGCAATACACACAGATATCTACAGCTGTCAGTTTGTGCAACATGGATGGGTTTGTCACATGTGAACCCTTTGTTGGGACCACATTGCCCTTGTCTGTGAGGTATGGAATGGGAATATGGGGAAGGATGGCAGGTATAGTTGTGGAGGTAGTCAGGGTTGGTGGATATAGAGGACAGTCTACAGGGGTGGTGTGTGACACATATGGTGGGTAAACACCCTGGATGGTATGTGTGGTTTGTGATGTGGACGCCCCATGGGCAACAATATGGACAGAATGGGAACAAGCATCCCACCCACTGCTACTCACAAAAAGAGTCCATGTCCTGAAGGTGCTTGGTCTGGACACTGAGCAGGAGGAGCATGTCGGCCCTGTGAATGTGTACTGGGTGCCTCAAGGTGATGTAGCACATCCCACATGTGTTTGTGGAGCTCAGTATGGAACAGACCCTGGACCTAACCTCAGGGGACAGGAACATGTCTGTGTGTGCCCCCAAGGGGGAAAACATCCCTGGGTTGGTTCCACCTGATGGTATTGCTGGACTGGTACATGAGAAGGCCCCAGGGTGGGTCACGCATGTGATGTGGCCTGGTAACATGGGCAGATGAGTTTGGAGAGGTGGTTCTGTTGGCCAAAAGTACACATACATGCTATTGCGTAACTGTTATAGAATATTTCAGTAGTAATAGTCTATAAAATCCCAGAACATGTCCAATAGCATGCATAAATAACTCCAATAACACAGAATGTCAGATGTGCAGCAAACACATAGCAAGCATACCACAGGCATATATGGAACCATTGTAGCCCTGACAATGGCATGCAGGTGAATAGTCAGTAACAGGCCAGCAATGATAGTGTCCACACAGGGAACATGGCTACAAACACATTGCACAAAGCGTGGTACAGTACATCTGCCCCATTAGTAGGTATGCTGTAGCCATACTTTGAGTTGCATGTACAGTTTGTTGTCACTGATATGGTGGGGGGCTGACAGTGATGTATATTATGAACAGTGGTAACCTTGCTGCATGACTTGCTCACACCTTTGTCCATCTTTATGTCTTTCAGGCATGATGTCCCATGGAAGGCTGCCAGCCTATACAGCAGCTGAAAATAAAATCCTGCTGAATGATCTCATACAACACTACACAATCTTATTTGGCCAGGCTGCCCATGATCAGCAGGAGTGGACCACCCAGTGGAATGACCTAGTCCACAGGGTCAATGATGTCGGATAGCACAACCGCAGTTATGAGCAGGTCTGGCATCATTGTTCTGACCTGCTTCGCAATGACTGTCGGTGTGCTGCTGCAGTCCGGGGGATCACCTCAACACAGGGGGGCCATGCCGTCCATCCCCGCAACACGTGTGGAGGAGCTCCTAGTCAGCCTTGTGGCACCTGCCTGCCTGCACAGCCAGCAACTGGCGAATACCTTTGTATAGGTGGGTGCCACCCACACACTGGCCGAGGAGCATGCAGGTAAAGCCACAGGCCACAACAGTAGACCACTGTTGCATATACATCCGCATCAATGCAGGTAGATCATGCATATCTGACATGTCATAGATATATTTTGTTGCTGCATAGTAGTGATAAACAGATGTGCACATGTGGTAGTATTGTGGACATGTACTGTTGATGTATTGTAATGCTGCACCCACCCTGTAGCAATGCCACAGGTGTGCCCACTGACTTTCCATCTCTCACCCTCTTATGTAGGTCCCTCTGAGATACCACCAAGGCAGCAGCCTGGAGCTGGTGAGTATGGTTTATGTAGATGCTTGCCAATACACTGGGCATGCAATGGTGATGGTATATTTCATGCACACATCTAACATACCTACCCAGAATGCATGCTGTACATGTGCACGTATTGTTGATGTTAGGTGCACGGCATCCCAGGGGTGACCATGATGGTATATTGGAAGGGTATGTTAGACACCTGCATGATAACCAACATCTTGTTATTGTGGAATGTGTCCACAAGGAGTTACATAATGGTGGGAGACATGGCCTACAGCAGGGACATGTTTGGAACAAAACCCATATATGGTGCAACACCAGTGTATATACCTGTAGGACAATGGCAACTGCTGCAGAGTTACACTATGGCATAAGGCATTTCTGTGGTCCACATTATCAACTGGGATGAGGCAATAACATGTGGTGTTCAGTGTATGGGACACTGCAAAGTGACACACATGTGTAGGCCTTACTTGTCATGCATCTGCAAAAATGCTGAATGAGGGGGTTGTCAGCATGACACACCAGTGCACTGCAGCAGGGATCCTAAGGATGCTAAGAATGGCTGTATCTGCACATAGTCAGGTTCAGGAACTGTGGCAAATGTAATCCTACCCCCACAACAATAGTGACGGCAGTGTGAGAACACTGAGGGATGTGCACATGAGTAGACCTTGTAATCATGCAGATTAGGGGGACATGTGTAGGGCAGACTGAACATACACTGGCCAATGCAGATGGCCCATGCTAGTATATCCCTACCAGGAGTAGTGACTGCTGTGATACACATAACAGGAGGTGCGACACACCATCATGATAAGGGTTTGCATACATATGCCCACATGGAGTGTATGCATCGCAGTCAGCATCCACATACCTAACACATTCCATAGACACTGCATGTGAAAGTACAAGACATATGTCACATATCAGGCTCATGTGCTGTTAAGATATGCAGTGATGTGGTCCCATGGCAGATCAAGGATAGGGCATCATATCAATAAGGGCGTGTACACCCCCCATAGCCATGGTATGCTCTGATGGTTGTTAGTGTAAGAGTATTGGATTGGTCATACATGGTCTGCTGATGTTGAGAGCTGTAAATCAGACATCAGGCATTCACAAATGACATCTGTCCACATATCATCCTAGGTATGTGTTGCTGGAAAACATAGGGGCTGTGAGCATTAAAGCTGACATAACTGACACAGTAGTGCACATTAAGCAAAGGTTTATACACTTGTGAGGTGTGGTGCACAGTATATGGCAGGGTGCAGAATAGGTGCACAGCAATACTGTGTACATGGGTGCAGTGGTATCCAGGGGAAGGGGTATCACCTAGTGGCACAGCACATGCATCACACACATGTATACTGTTGCTAGCATGGAGTGACGGTAGCTGCACTGCATGCTGTTGTGTACCATATGTTATGCATGTTGACAGATGGGTAATGGGAGGACTGTGTATACTATCATGGTGCAACCTCACCTGTGTGTGTGTGTGTGTGTGTGTGTGTGTGTGTGTGTGTGTGTGTGTGTGTGTGTGTGTGCATGTATGTGTGCATCCTGGTGGGTAGTTAGTTTGTCTGTAGGGTCACTCTGGCGAATTGGAGGTTGGTTGATACATGCATAATGTGTGCGTGCATGTTTGTGTGTTTGTGTGGGTGGCCAAGTATGCACATGTGTGATTGTGGGGTGTTCATACAGCAGTACCTCCCTTTGTGATCATGCAGCACATGGACATGGACTGCCACATTGCACACCAGGAAAACTTGTCATGTATGTAATCACAGGACAGCTGATAGTATAATAGGGTCTGTAGCATGGAACAGGCATTGAGAGGGAAGGTAGACACCAGGTATGCCCTTAGTATTGCATTCAGCAGAAAGGTGACCTACAACCCACATATGCAGCACAACAGATGCATTGGGGAAGTACTAGTCAACACCAGGGAGTGTATCCATATATTACAGTTGTCACATGATAGGCTGATTTAGCAGCATATCTGGCATGTACTGAGCAATACATACACATGACACACAAGTGCGTGATATTATGGAGTGAACATAGCAGCCCAAACATATAGGGGCCATGCTGATGATGTCTGGACATACACAGGGTGAACACAGAATGACAGCAGTGAGGCCATCTAAAACCACTACTCACAGGTCAGGCAGGTAATGTAGTAACAGGTCTTCGCTTGTCTAGGAATTTCGAGGACTGATATGTTAATGAGTGGTATCAATGTGTGTGTATGTTACCAAGTGTAATGCAAGATTGGGAACACATGGAAATATACGTGGGATTGTCTGTAAAGTCACAGACAGGTAGGTATTACGGTGGTGTGTGCGTGTGTGTGCTTGTGTGTGTGTGTGTGTGTGTGTGTGTGTGTGTGTGTGTGTGTGTGTGTGTGTGTGTGTGTGTGTGTGTGTGTGTGTGTGTGTGTGTGTGTGTGTGTGTGTGTGTGTGTGTGTGTACTGCTAGGCAATGCTGTACAGGTTTTAAAGTGCATTTATTGTTTTTCCCCACAGGTGGTGAAGTGGGTCAGAGTTCCTCCTGCATTCAGTCTGATGTTGGTGTCCATACAGACACTGAAGATGATGATAGTACTGTTGAGGCACAGGTGGGGTTGTCAGGGGCCAAAACAGTGCCATCATTTGACATCCCCCGTTTTAGCCACCCCAACCTCACACACAGTTTCAGTGCCTATACATACCCCATTACCAGCGGCCATAGTGGAGGGACAGCTGGCATTTGATGGTAGTACATAGGAAAGTGTGGTAACCATGCCTACTGTGTCTGGTCGCAGCAGGCATAGCCAGATGTCTAGCAGGGCACCACATAGGCAGATGTCCCAGAGTGCTCATGGTTTGGGCCACTGGATATCATGCCCCTGGAAGAGGCGGCATAGCTGGTACCAGCAGGCGCATGTTTCAGGCTGTCATGGCAGTGCAGGCATGTATGGAACATTACACCAGACAGGGCCTGAGTCTGCAGAGGGCTGCTCTCACATCTGCAAGTGACAACTTTCGTGAACTGTCTGGTGCCATCCGTGCTTATACTGAGCTCATGTATAGATGATCTGGTGAGATAATGGCCTTCATCGACTGTGGCATGTCCATGTTTGAATGTGTTGTGGGGGTGCAGCAATGGCCGCTTTGATGTAGGCCAGCAACAACAACAGCTGGCAGTCAAAGTGGACATGCTAGGAACCAAGGAGCTCCCTTAGTGGCAGTACCAGCCCTGGCAGTGCGGGGGGTGCTGTCCAAACCACATCACAGCAGGCCATGAGCACGTGGTCCTGGCCAATCCCAGGAGGGACCTGGTACCAGCGGATATTTGTTATCATCAGGTGAGAGTAGCAGATCAAGGCCTGTACCTGGACATGACCATGGAACCCCTGGCAGGCACAGTACACATATCCATGGCCAGAGACAGTGAACTGCACACCCTGCCAGGTATGGTCTGCAGCTGTCCATCAACACCTGTGTAGGGTAGCCACATGGCAGAACTGTGTGCATGCATACCCACACACTATCCAAACACACCTAGGGCAACCCAATACCTACACACACCATATCACCATGCCCAGTACACCCCTCACCACACACATGGTGTCAAATGTATGGACCACCCTCAGCCTCTGGCAAACCAACAACACACCCTGTGCATATGCTGATACCTGTGCCACATCCCTGTCATCCTTACCATCAATGCAGAGACAGGCTAATATGGTTCTGGTGCACATGGTGACTGTACTACAGTGTACTACAATACTGCAGTGTAACATGTTGTAAGGAGTAAAGTGTAATGCATATATGTCAGGTAGTGTAGCCATCCAGCAATGATGCATTATAGCTGCTAGTAACACTGGTTGATTGTGGACTCTATAATGCTATCTATTTGTGTTGTAGGTGTACATGTGTCAGCATGAGGATGGTATGCAGTCATATTCCACAACTGGGTATGGCACTGCAGTGACACCATGGCTGTGATATATCTGGGCTACTGTTGAACACTTGTCACAGGTTTGTATAACAGTTATTGCCTGTACCACATGGACAGGTGACCGACTGGGGCATGTATAATCTGCAACCTGCTGTAGACCCATCCACATATGCGCACACTATTACTTGGCAACACTGGGACTAGAACCCTACCTAGGTACATAGTGATACTGAAGTGTGTGGTTTCCATCGCACACATCACAGCGTTTAGTGTGAGGTGTGTCCTAGGTTACATGCTACATGCAGAACATCCCCAGACATGTAAGTATGCTAATGGGGTATGTAAAGGGTGTATATGGACAATACATAGTGTGACATACCTTCATATACACATTAACAGACACATTACAGGCAGACACATATCTGAGAGATCAGAGCCTATTGCTGCTAACTAACATGACCATGTGTCCAATGTGTTACAGGTAGGCTGCACGCAGCACATGCATAAATGGCCTGGAATGTGGTATCAGTTACCTGTATGGTTGATGGTGACAGTGGTAACCATGACATGGTACATAGGACATATACTGGGTGTACCTTGGTGTAATGACAGTGTACACAGAACCCACATCCCCTAGTGGATACTGTGCTCCCTGAAACCCATGATGACACTCTGATATACCCATCATCACAAATTGGCCACAACTGCGGTACAACCCATTGTAGATCCCAACAGTGGTACTATAGGGATATGCATATAATGCACATGCCACACACATAGCAGAGTGTTGCATTGTCATGCCTCACCAATGGGCAGCAACAACACTATCTATACTACTATATGGCAATGGGTATTGTAATAGGAGTATGTGGCCTATGAATTCTGTACACTACAGATAAACGGACATGCACACATACACACATTTACCAGGACACAATGGGTATCCCATGCCTATCAACCCATTTGTACAATGCTGTTGTGATGGTACTGCAAGGCTCATGTAACCCATATGGAGAGGAGCTTAACAGGGTACATGTAATGTCCCATACAGCAGCAGCCACAACTGGCTATGGAAATACGTGCTGTTGTGGTTGTGAAGGCCCTCATGTAATTCCCAAGTACAGGTGTGCTAACACACAGACACTACTATACTTAGTCATGCACACGTACACATGTGTCAGTACTGGGGTTGCATCTTTGCAGGTGGTCATAGCTGTGTACCTAGCTATTGTCCAAGGAGAGATGAGTTGTATAGGGGTTGTGTGTACAGTGGTATCCTGACACCGGCCATGTGGCAGCAGGCAAGCCATCGACAGACACTACTGTGGTGGCCCTCAGGGTGGAAGTGACATGCATCAGCCATTCCACCAGGTGCCTCCTGCGCATGGTCACTGAGGTGATCAATTTGATATGCATACAATATGCATTATAACACATGGTTAGTGTCTGTGATGGAGACCTGTACCCAAGCATGTTCAGTTGACTATGCTAGTGTAATGGAGGTACCGGTGGCATGTGGTGCATACAGGGTGTCATCTCCAATATGTGCCAGTTCTTACACAACTGGGCAGACATGTCAGTGTCACTCAAGCTTAGGATGCCTGTACATATTCCAGCAGGATACCTGCCATCTGAACATTTGTACAGGGACTGACAGTCATCTACTTGGCAAGTAGCTATGCTGTAGGATGAATGTGTTGACAGATAGGCATTTGACAGCAATATGCATGCCATAACTACATGTCAGGAGCCCTCACTATCATGTGTGGTACAGATGGTAGTCTACAGTTACATTCCACATGTTGGTTCATTCCCCAGTAGGGGTTAGATACTGTGACACTGCTCACACACCAGGGATACAACAGTAAGGCCTCAGAGTCCAGCTATGCCTGCAGGTGTGCCTGTTGTCAGTACTACATTTAGCACTCTACTCTTGCATGGGTAGGCACTGTCAACAGTAGTACCAAAATCATACACTACATGCCAGTGTGACAGCATGTACCCTGGGCTACTACCCCGGCATGTAACAAAGTCATACACATAACAGTGCTGTACAGGTCTCACATATGTCTCTGTCCCAGACATGACACTCACACCCCTTGCTACCGTAATGACAGCACATAGGCGCATGTATTGTACATTGCATTACATACACTTATTACAGATGTCATTACTCTGCTATGGTATCAGAATGGGTGGTGTGAACTGGTTAGCAGGGCTAAGCCATGCTTAGCAGGTATCAACATTGCCCCAATATAACAGCTAAGCTGATTTCCACATTGGTAAGTGAAGCCTACACTGTGTAAGCACCCATACATTTACACGTAGCTTAGCACGATTTAGTTTCACACAAAACCACTCAAATGCACTTAAAGCTGCTCAAAACTGCCTTAACCACTCTGTATCTGAAAGCCCTTGTTCTGTCCAGCAACAACAGCTCTTCCAGGTCTTGAACCCAGGACCCTGTACACTAAAATCACAACACTTAACCACTATGCCATGTCCACTGTGAAGACAGCTGTTGTTTTTCCAATATATCTGTCAATACACATATTGATTAGTATTGAACAATTGCCTTTACTACCACAATCGTGTAGTACTTGTTATTAATATTACTGTTGCATCACATATGTTGTTTTAACATAATGTACACATAGCAGATACATACAGTAAGATACATCTGGGAGAGTATACACAACTGTGAGTTGTACACATGACAGGAATATGGATATATACATATAGGATGATATATGTCTACATGTACATACACATGTATAATCATACATATGTCTGTATACACATCTGTAAAGCGTAACATATATATATATATATATATATATATATATATATGGGCATGTGTACATCTCTTTGTATGTACACACGCATATATATATATATATATATATATATATATATATATATATATATATATATTTATAGCTACATATGTATGCACATCCTATGTGTACAGATAAGCCTATTTATGTAGATATATATGTAGATATCTATAACTATATGTGCATACATATCTATTCTGATATACCTATTTCTGTCAATATATATGTAGATATCCGTAAGTATATGCCTATATGTATCTCTATCTGTATATGTGTAGATATATATTGCTGTGTATATGTATATATATGAGTGTTTATATGTGTGTATATATATATATATATATATATATATATATATATGTATTTATCTATATAGATATATGGATAATTATATATACATATATGTCCACCATATGTCCTGAACATGGAGTGGAGCCCTACCTCAGCCCCAATAGTCACAACCTCATAGTGCAAGGGGATGTCAGGTACATAGTGCAGGTATATATGTAGACTTTTGCTACGGTGATAGGGGTATTCTTCACAGACATGTTGTGTATAGGAGGTCACATCTGCCTTTAACATGTGCACCATTGGCTACTGACAGACATCCAAAGGAATCATAGTACAGTACCACTGCTAGTACAGTACTAATCCTATAAACTACAGCAGAAATATGGCCAATAAATGTGGATGGTCTGATACACTCTGTTCAGTCCAGAGGTATACACAGAACCCCTTAGTGCAAGACATGTAGACCAAGCCTGACAATGTAGATATTAACAGCCATGTAGATGGGTATAACATGCAAATACTAGTCTACATTTGCCCCATAGGTTATGCTTTCACACACCCCTGTCTGTCCTGCCACATAATAACCACTGGTACAGAGGTGCCATGGCCACATACTACCCACTAGTTAGTGACATACATCTGTACAGCATCACACTCCTTTGTCTGATATAAATGACTGTTATGGTGGCCTGGCAGCAGTACATATGGCAAGTATCTGGAAATAACATCACACTGGGTAAAGACACTAAGCTGCTAGGCATGTAACAAAGCACTGTACAGGCTACAGGCAGACTGCCACAACACTGGTGGCATGTCACAGCACAGAGTAACAGACACCTGTGTGAAAGTGCATAACCATAATAATGTGAACACAGCCACATATGGTAGCCAGCATAATATTACAGTATATGGACTATCTGATCAACACCATCCTCATATGTACCACTCACATGCTAACCCTACATATACTGGGCCACTACACAGTGTGGTCCGTTGCCTGTCTGTGGTATGAGACATGTGTGTGTTTGGCCCTACAGACATGTAAGCCGATAGGGTAACGTACAGTGGAGCAGCATGTAACATCAGATAGAACAGGACCAAGAACAATGATATCTACCACAGTCTGTACACAGGCCAAGGTACATATTCATAATATACACATTGTCATCAATCACCATAAGTACACAGACCTCAGTACTATACACACAACCACAGTATGTCTAGGTTATGTCCTCAAAGAGAACCCCTACTATACATAACGTGTCACAGTCTGATATCCCACTGGCTTGTTATCAGATATGATGTCAATACATTATGGTGTACAGGACATATGCACCTCTTACTGCATGACATATGTACACAGGTTGACATAATTGTGGCTAGAGACACAAACACGGGGCCAATATTGACATGCTGCTGTGATAACCTCATGCACTTACTGTTGTAACAGGGTTTGTAGCAACATATGTCCTATGAGGGATATGAGGTCAGTAACTCCCATCTCTGTCACCAAGTACTGTCTGCAGTCCTCACACTATGCTTCTGCAGTTCACAGATAGGTGCTCTATGGGTAATGCAAGAAACAAAAGGCACCACACACTGTCCAGTCTGCAGATGACCCTTCAGATGGGGATTTCCTGAGTAACACAGCACTGTCATGACAGGTATTAAAACATGTGGTCATAAACATCATACACCACACACACACAGGGTGCCAGTACTGACATGCATTGGTGCATTGCTTCATGGGTGTGTAGTGGTTGACTGTGCCAGATGGCTATACAAGGCTAGGTGATGGGTATACATTGGCATCAGGCCACATGACAATGGTCTGCAGTGTAGCTCAGGGGTGTAGTGTCTGGATTGGCCTACACAGGTGGGTATTGTATTCACCATCCAGTCACCTGGGTAACTATTGTGTGTGGCCATTGCTGTGCATTGCTTGCTATGTATGTGTTCTTTATTCCATAACATGGAAGGTGTCTGGGATGTGCACATGTCCCACATGCATGTACAGTGACATGTGGAACTGTACCTGGGGTGTCTGACCCATATTGTGTACACAGATTGTTATCATCAGATGTGCTAGTCCTGGCCTCATGTGGCGGAAACTGGTAATGGACAGTAGGTTGACCCTGCACCTACATTGATAGCATGATACATGTATTCCCTGTTGTCAGTGGCATCTTTTCATACCGGGCATGTGTTTAAGGCATGGTATGTCCTTTGAGGGTCACATGTGATGGCACCACAGGTGTTGCAGGTATCCAGTGGGGAACATAGTGAAGGTGCACTGTCTGCATATACGTGCCTATTGTACTGATGGATAGGGTGCTTTGCCCTCTGTAGTCTACTGCAATCACACCATGGTTACTATCTGTGGGCAATATGCAGGGTACTACCAACATATCAGTTGTTGCCTAGGCAAGTGTGTTTGTGTATGAAACATGGGTTGCAAGTGTTCTCTGGGTAATACAAGGGTTGCTAACTTTGTTTGCCAGGCCTTGATGTCACATATAGGGGTATGGATTTGCACTCCAGCCTCTTGGTTATTTCACATCTGTTATCCCTGTATGATGGACATTGTGATATATACTAGGGCCACCATTTAAGAAATTTGCAAAACCCACCCCACAATGACTGCAGTTGTTACACACTCACAGCCTACTCCACAAAGGATACAAATAACAAGCATAGACACACACAAACTATGTCTGGGATTAGAACTCCTGCCTAACTAGTTTATTACACTGCAGAACTACGCAGTTTTAGGACGTGCCACAAGGATTACTGGAATACTCCTTCCGCAAAGGTGTATGTCATAGTGAATGACATCAGCAGGCTTGCCAAAGTAGGGCATTTGAATTGGAGTGAGTGTGACTAGTCTAAAAAGCATTGCTTCCTCCACAAACAAGATACCACACACACATCCACACTCGCCACATATGGTACTAGAACCCCTACCAGAGTTTGATATCACACAACAGCATTACGTTGTTATAGGACATGCCATGGAAATTATTGGGCTACACCTTTCCCAACAGTGTATTTCACAGTGAATGACATCAGTAGCCTTGCCAAAGTAGGGCATTTGATCTGTAATGAGTGTGACCAGCCTAAAATGCATTGCTCCCTACACATAGAAAGAAACACACACAGAAGCATCCACACTTGCCATGTGTGGGACTAGAACCCCTACTAGAGTTCTATATCACATTACACTGTTATAGGCCCTGCCATGGACATTACTGGGCTACACTTTTCCCAAAGGTGTATTTCACAGTGAATGACATCAGCAGCCTTGACAAAGTAAGGCATTTGATCTGTAGTGAGTGTGACTAGCCTAAAATGCATTGCTCCCTACACAGACAAAGACACACAAATACAGTTGGCATGTCTGGGTTTAGAACTCCTACCTAACTAGTGTATCACACTACAGCATTACACAGTTGTGGGATGCACCACGGGGATTACTGGGATACACTATTCCCAACGGTGTATTGCACAGTGAATTACATCAGCAGCCTTGCCAAAGTAGGGCATTTGAATTGTAGCTCCCTACACAGACAAACACACACGCACACATGCACACACACACACACACACACACACACACACACACACACACACACACACATACACACACACACACACACACACACACACACACACACACACACACACACACACACACACACACACACACACACACACACACACACACACACACACACACACACACACACACAAACATACAGTTGCCATGTCTGGGATTAGAATTCCTATCTAACTAGTTTATCACACTACAGCAGTACACAATTAAAGGACACACCATGGAGATTATTGGGCTACACTTTTCCAAAAGGTGTATTTTGCAGTGAATGACATCAGCAGCCTAGCCAAAATAGGGCATTTGAATTGCAATGAGTGTGACTAGCCTACAAAGCATTGATCCTTACACAGACACACACACACTTGCCATGTCTGGGATTAGAACTTTGATCTAATTAGTTTATCATACTACAACAGTACACAGTTATAGGGCATGCCATGGAGATTACTAGGCTCCACCTTTCCAAAAGGTGTATTTCACAGTGAATGACATCAGCAGCCTTGCCAAAGTAGGGCATTTGACTTGTAGTGAGCGTGACTAGCCTAAAAAGCATTGCTCCCTACACAGACAGACACACACACACACACACACACACACACACACACACACACACACACACACACACACACACACAGTTGCCATGTCTGGGGTTAGAACGCCTAGCTAACTAATTTATCACACTACAGCAGTATGCAATTATAGGATGAGCCACAGACATCACTAGGATACACCTTCCAAAAGGTATATTTCACAGTGAATGGCATCATCAGCCTTGCCAAAGTAGGGCATTTGAATTGTAGTGAGCGTGGCTAGCCTAAAAAGCATTGCTCCCGACACAGACAGAGACACACACACACACACACACACACACAGTTGCCATGTCTGGGACTAGAAAACAAAGTGATAGTAACAGATAATGCACACTCCAGATTTATAACCAATGTATTAAAAAATACAGAAAACTTTATAATGTTATACCCTTGTTTTTAAAACAATAAATTTTAAACAACTATACTTGTAGAAGCTTAAAGCAGAAAATTGTTTGTGTACTAAAACACTTCTTTATACAAACTGTATCAAATACGATTTATGGAAATCTATTTAAACTATGTTATAATTCAAAAATAAGAATAAAAAAATTATTAAAAGTCCCTGACAGGCTTATAAAAAACATTTTATCTATCAAGAGCTCTCAATTTTAATAGACATTTTATCGAACACATATCATTGATCCCGGGATGTGCATGTGGGTTAGTTTTGAGCTGCCAAAGCAGTTTACGTTCCTGAAGTATTAAATGCCAAGGCCCCCCTCTAGGGTTTTTGTGCACTACTTCCACGACATTAAATAAAAAACTGTGTGTGTTATTCTCCACTACATGTTTTGCTAGGGCGTTGGAAACATTTTGCTTGGAAATGGCGTATAGGTGCTCATAAATACGCTGTTTTAACTGACGTTCCGTTTTACCTAAATAAAATACGGAACATATTTTGCATGTAGCAAGATAAACCACGCCCTGGCTTTCACAGTTACATTTATCTTTGATGTAATATTTGACGCCTCTAATCGAGAATGTTGCCCCAACTTGGATAAATTTACAGTAGTGACAATGACCACACTTGTGCACTCCCCTATTCATTTTATATGGTTGAATTGGAGTTTCTAGGAGATTTTTAAGTGAAGGTGCTTTTTTGAAACAATATGGGGTTTTAAACCTAAAATTACATTAGATTGATGTTCTTGTAAGATAAATTCCCAGTTGTTATTCAACACACCTCTAATCTGTGCTGCCTTATCGTTAAACTGAGTAAGGAAGCTGGTTTTATAATCGATGCTTGTACATCTTTCATTTTCTATACTTTCATTATTGTTATCCAGATTCGACATTTCTAACATAGGTAAATTATATCCTCTCTTAAGTATTGGACCAAAATGTCCACTTTGCCTTTTACGTTTGACTTCCCAAATCGTTGTATAAATTAATTTGGTGGGATAACCTCTATTAAGAAATATTTCACTTAACTTAGAGCATTCTTCTTCAAAAATGTCTTCATCTGGACATATTCGAGATGCTCGTATAAGTTGGCCTTTAACCAGCCCCTTCTTTTGAAAAAAGGGGTGGCAACTTGAAAAATGTAAGAATGAATTGCTATATGAAGGTTTTCTGTAAATTTTGGTATTGAACCTCCCATGTTCAATGTTTTTCTCGATAACAATGTCCAGGAAATTGATGGAAGTTAAACCTAGGTCATGGGTGAAGTCCAAAAATGTAGTAAAAGAATTCATAACTTTTATTAATTCAAAAGCTTCCTCTTCTGTTCCTTTAATGATCATTAGAATGTCGTCCTGGTAACGTGTGTACCAGACGACTATTCGACCATATAATTCATGTGGGAATAGAAATGTACGCTCCCAGAATGCCATAACGGAGTTAGCAAAGCTGCCCCCACATGGGGAGCCCATGGCTACTCCGGATTGTTGTAAATAAATATCTCTTTTGAAAATAAAAAAAAATATTATTTAATACCAATTCCAACAAATTGATTATTAAATCAATTTGATCACCTGGGCAGCATTTTGCCAATAAAAAATCCTGAACCCATTCCAATCCTATATTTTGCGGGATGACGGTATATAAATCCCTAATATCTGCTGTAAGGAATTTATAATCGTTGTCAAAGGGAATATTGTTTAAATGTTCTAATACATGCCACAAATCCTTACAAATTTGGGGTTCCGTTTTTAGAAACTCCTTCAGCCTATTATCTACCCACTTAGCACTTGGGTAAGTAATAGAGTTACGCCCGTCGATGATAGGTCTGAAAGGAGGGTCTTGCACGTTTTTATGTAATTTCGGAACCCCAAACATGACTGGGAGGAGTGGGGCTGGCATGTAAAGATAATGATAAGTTTCAGTTGAAATACTTCCCTCAATGAATAAATCACTCAGTGTATTCTTAATTCTTTGGTATGCTTGATTCAATTCATTGAGAGACATTTTACTGTAACTTGGTGCCGATAACATGGAATTCATCTTGGCTACATAATCTCTTTTATACATAAGAATAGCCCCCTAAAACCCTTGTCGGGTTTCATAACCCGTATTTCATACATTCTTGCCCATTTTATTAAATCTAATTTGTCTAAGTTAACCTGTCTGTTTGATTTACCGTGATTGTTTAAACTTCTAAGTTGAATCTCACAAATTTTTTCAAACAGTAATACATTGTTATCAAGCGGGGGATTATAGACACTAGTGACAAGGGTATAACATTATAAAGTCTTCTGTATTTTTTAATACATTGGTTATAAATCTATGCGAAATGTGAATATAAATGGTGGATGAACGAACTCTTAGAAATATAGCATTGTAATTGAATAATCAATTAGGGCTGTTTGTAATTAATTAATTATGGCTACATTTTCAGCATATAAATTACTGTGTGCTTTGTTTCAAAACTTGTCTGAAGAAGTGCATCCATTTGTGTGCATGAAAGCGCTATAAGAAGAAGTAAAGAATTTTCTCCTTTCATCGGCTGGCGTTATTTGTTACTATCACTTTGTTTTCTTTTTTCGAAGTTTGGTTTGGTTAGTTTTTTTCATGTCTGGGACTAGAACACCTACCTAACTAGTTTATCACACTACAGCATTATGCAGTAATTAGGATGCGCCACAGAGATTACTGGGCTACTTCATTCCCAAAGGAGTATTTCAAAGTGGATGACCTCAGCAGGATTGTCATAGTAGGGCTATGGGGAGGGGAGTGTGTGTGTGCATGGGCTATAACCCATTCATCTAGAGGTTGACACACCACATGCGGGCACACGCAGGGTTATATTTCGTAGGTACATGTATACAGCTGCTTGATGACTACTGCCTTGTATAGTCATGTTGCGCAGCTAGCACTTGCACCACATTGTCTGGAATGCTGATGCATACCAGTGGCTAATGTCTACAGTGAGTGACATTTACACATCATGTAGTTGTAGCCATTTGGCTGTATGCTGGGTGAGACAGGCCTCAAGATGGATGGCTCTTTGTCACAATCACTCTCTTCCACACATCTATGTATGTCTACATTTGGCTTATTATAGTGTGTTGTCCTTGGATATATGTCTGTATTCCTATCTACTGTGTGTACAAAGCATGACTGGTGCATACTGAGGGGTTTATGCACTAACATCTGCAACTGTCAGATATGTATGGTCCACTGTTGTTTGCAGACATGGGCTTCATTTGTTTAAGTGTGTGAGCATGCCCAGTATGCCCTTTTGTATTGAATGCGTGGATTCATTCCAGGTAGTTTGTGCTCCAGTACAGACCTTTGTGATGTACACCTACAGGTAGCAAACTGTTTCTGCAGGGTATCCATATATCATTTGGCAATATGGGGTCAAACTGTGCAGGGGATAGTGTTTACTGTAGGTGATTGTGTCTGTGCTGCTTCTGCTACATGGTACTGCTGTTAGCAGAGATATTCAGACATGTGTACTGTTATACACTGTAATGTTTTACATATTCATGTACTGTCAGGTGGACATTCTTGCTCACAGTGATGTCCTGGGGGGAGAAGGGTGACTGCAGCTGTGTCCGGAATTATGGGCAGACGCCTACATATTCATGGTAAGGTATGCCATTCTGGAGGGGGAGCTGCAGACACTTGCTGCTGGATCTGTGTATCTGGTTCAGCAGTTTGGTACAGTGCTGGCAGAGGATCCCATACTTGTGCATCCATCGACATGACAGTATGGCCTTATCTTGCTATGGCAATACATCACAGCTGTACAGATTCACACAGGTTACTCAGAAGCAGGGGCCATGAGTCAGGACATTACCTTTATTGTGGTGTACGGGCAGGTATGTGGCCACCCATTTATGCGTTTGCAGCCAGGGATAGTGTGTGCACACAGCTGTGTTTCAGACCTTGCACATTGCATGCTGCCCATGCTCCCACCCTCCCTCTATTATTCTATCCTCTTCCATACATTATGCATACATTCTCTGATACTTTCCCTAAGGTTATCACCTCATCACAGCTGTGTTTTGGTGTTGTTCCACAGTTCATGGAGTGGGACATTGTGGACATGTTACTGTGATTTGTCCACATGTCCTTGCATATGGCTAATGTGGAGTGTGTTATGTTGTTATTTGGGTGTCCATGACATGACATGCATTGGCAGTACATGTGATACACAGGCCTTTGGCAGAGACCTGTAGACCATTTGGTGTTTATGCAGGCCAGCTGTGGCAGGCCGTTGCATTCTGTCAGTCCTACAGTCTCAGACCACCATACAGTATATTCCCCTGGGGTGACAGGGTAGGTGTGCTAGGTGTTCATGCCAATACTTTCTATCAGTCTAGATCAGGTGGTGTGGATGCTGGCAGGATGCTACCTATGGCTACTGATACACCTGAATGGGACACCCACACTCCATGCTGCATTCTTTCACTATTGCCATGTGCAGGTGGGGTCATGTTGTACTCATTCCCCATAGCAGGGATACGACCAGTGAGGTAGCTGTGGGTGGTGTTTAGGTGAGCTGGGTGCATGTGTGCTATGGACACTACTTGCATCTGATGCACAGATATGCATGGGGCATTCCAGTTATGCTGGCATGTGCAGGTACATCAGCTGTTTCCCAATACATCAGTCCTACCACCTTTGTGATCTGCAAGTGTTTGGGCAGATGACACCGGTATCCCCTACTACAGGCCCAGATAATGTGATGCATACCTGTATGTACAATTCCAAGGGTGTGCCCATTTCACAGTTACACATTATATACTGTGTCTGGGGTACTTTCCCCTGTGTACTGCTTGTATATCTAGCCCAACAGCCATGCCATGTCAATCGTTCAGATGGTGACACATATTACAACAATACATTTACAATGGCTTACTGCTAGCATGTGTTATACTGGTGGGAATTGTCTTTGGCACCACAGTTGTGAGGACTTGGCCCTGTCAGCAGCAGTAGTGGGCAATGGCCATCAGTTCATACCTCAACATGCATACATACTGGACACTCTCATACAATATGATACACACACATACCTGCATATTGTGCAAATGCTACAATCTATCCTGCTACCTTTGCAATCTCTGGGCATCTGTACTCCACTGGTATTATACCTACACATACATGTTACTACATTTCTACATAGGATTGGGGGGCACACCTGACTGTTACTACATGTTTACGTAGGGTATGGGGGGACACACCTGACTGTTTCTACATTGCTACACAGGCTTGTGGGGGCACACCTGACAGTTACTACATTCATACATAGGATTGGGGGGGGGCACACTTGACTGCTACAATGTGTGTACATTGCATTGGGGGGCACACCAGACCGGTGCTACATTTCTACATAGGATTGGGGGAGCACATTTGACTGTTACTACATGTCTAAGTAGTGTTCAGGGGCACATCTGACTGTTACTACATGTCTACGTAGGATTGGGGGGGGCACAACTGACTGTTACTACTGTCTACCTAGGATATGGGTGGTACATCTGACTGTTTCTACATTGCTACACAGGATTGGGGGGGCACACATGACATTTGTACACATTTGCTATGACTGTACTGGTATGTCAGGTACTCCATATAATTATGTTTTCTAACCTATCATGTTGACTAGAGGCATGTCTGTGTACAACAGGTCCAACGTTTGATTGACCTTCATATTAATTTCTGACTTCCTACCCTTCAGAATTAACATTCCACTGCCTGAGCTGATGTACTCTGTCTATGTAGGCCTGGGGGGAGGTTACCCATAGACATCATTCAGTGGCCTTAGCACAGCCTTTTTTGTGTTTGTCTACACCTGTCCTGCTGGTTGTGACTGTTGTTGGGTATGTGAACCTCCCTAACTGGCATGTGTGTGTCATATGGACACACATGTCACCCAGCACATTTCCTGCAGTGGGTTTCGTTACCAAGTGTAGTACTGGCTACTATGGTGACACCCGTATTTGTTACAGATCTCATGCTGCCACTATAGGTGTCTACCATCTGCTGGCATCACATTCAGCAACCCAATTGCCTTACATGCTCACATCCATACCATAGATACAGGTAACAACACATACTACTACATTCAGCAATTGGTAGGTTGAGTGACTTACCTTGTGGGTGTGCCAGTAATGAGGGTGCTGCTGAAGGGCTACCTATGTCAGATGCACATAGTACACTCCCTACACATGGTTGAGCACAGGTAGTGCCATGTTTGGCATCCCTTTTACTGTATGTAGGAGTCAGAGAGAGGTGTCATTCCCTGGGTTCCTCCTGTGTCAGTGTATGTGCTATGCATTGCCTCTTTGCCAGGGATAGGGCATACTGGGCATGCCTCCTTCTGCCTACTGGGGCAGGCTCAGGTTGTGCCTCCTTTTAGTCACTCTGAACCTGTGCAGGCCTTGGCAATGGTGGGAGGGCTGTGTGGCCCTGCCCTGTGCTGTTCCTGCTGCAGCTGTTTCCACAGGATCATATTGTGTAGCATGGCACATACAATGACAATTTGGGTACATGTAGCTGGTGAATACTGCAAGGCTCCACTGGATGTGTCCAAGCACCTGAACCATGACTTGAGCATTCCAAACATATGCTCTATTATAATTCTGGTCTGTGCATGTGCCTCATTATGGAGTTATTTTTCTTGTGTGTGTGCATTTCTGATGGGTGTCATCAGCCACGGCTCCAGTGCGTAACCAGCATCCCCCACTAGGTGACTGTAAGGGATGTCTCTATTGTCAAATCTCTGCTGCAACTGTGTCAGATGCCAGATGTGGGAATCGTGATAGCTTCCAGTGCAGCCAGCACACACATTCATTATTATGCCTTGGGCATTGCACAATACCTGGCAGTTGATGGAGGAAAAACCCTTGTGGTTGATGTAGACCCTACCTCGCTCACCAGGTGGTGCTTTGATGTGTATGCGCGTGCAGTCTATAGCACCCACTACCTCAGGGTATGCTGCTGTTTGGTGGAACAGATGCATATTGCTGGCCAACGCCTCATGGGTGTTGGGGAAATATACGTGCTCACTGGCATGTGCTGACATGGCATCCAGGAACTGGTGGAGTAGCCTGGATGCTAATCCCTGTGAGATCCCCATCATATCCCCAGTTGGCAATTGGAAGGTACCTGTAGCTAGTATTGTTAGGAGTACACATACCTTGTTATCCACTGAGATGGGTTCCCCTCTGTTAGTTCTGTGTGTCAGGCGTGGCCGGCACAGCTCAACAATTTGCTGTAGGACGTCCCTGTCCACCCTATAGCACTCTACTATCTCCAGCTCATGTAGTCCCAGTTAGTTTACCCTGGGTCTGTACACTCTTCTTTGTCTCCTCACTGTGGGTTGGTCGACAGCATTCACATCCTCACCACCCTCAGCCTCTTCCACATGTCGTTGTATTATAGCTATTGCAGCCCATATCATTTTGTTGTTTTGTTAGTTAAAAGTTCCCCACATGTATGATGTGGTGTAGAGTATGGGAAAAAACAGAGGGAAAAGTGTTTGCATAGTTTATAGTAGTGTTCTGGGCTGGGCTGGTCTGCTGCCTTTGAAATTGGCTGATTCTGATATATTTCACCTGCCAGCTATGCTAGTTCTCCTTGATTA
Organism: Protopterus annectens; assembly: GCF_019279795.1. Classification (NCBI taxonomy): domain Eukaryota; kingdom Metazoa; phylum Chordata; order Ceratodontiformes; family Protopteridae; genus Protopterus; species Protopterus annectens. The sequence continues at coordinate 1,162,956,315 of NC_056727.1, forward strand.
TTGCTGTTTTCCCTTCCCATTGCCTTCCTGTTTAAGCTCGGGGGGGGGGGGGAGCACCACACAAACACAGTGCTCAAATGTGCACAGACCTGCTATTTCCTGGTTTACTTTTTTTTCCCTTTAAAACCCGGTGAGCGGCGCCACACCCACTTAGGCAATGTACAGAGTGCTAGGCACTCTCAGACACACCCCCTTGCTTAGCTCTGCTAAGCTAAGAGAAACCCGAGCCACAGGGCTCCAGTCCACTTACAGTAAGACTGACACACCCCCTATGATGTCAGCTAATTCTTAGGCTTGCACCAACCTAGTCCTGCTATTACAGTGTTGGGTGCTGACTAGCAATGCAGGGGAAATCTGGGATTCAGTATCATTCCCCTCATTTGCATTTGATTGCCTACTGATGCATAGTTACATGTCCCACACTGAACCTCCCCGCTTAGCAACCACTATTCACTGGCCATGTTGTCTTCTGCCTGCCATTGAGTATAATGGCAAAAATAGTAATTTTGGTTAGAATGCTTATTTTAGGTTGTTTTTCTTATTTTCTGCCCGATCCCGTTTGTGCACCACAGCCATACGCTTAAACAGCTGAGATCGGCTAAAAAAAAAAAAAGTAGATTTTTTTTTATTTTTGCAAATGTTTTCCATGCCAATGGCCTTATAGTTGGCCATTGGCATGCTTTCTACATGATATCCACCCTTTATTTATAGCTGTCATGTCTCCGTTTTGTAATTTGCAGAAATGTACTCCATTACTGGCGGAGTACATTTCTGCAGATTACACTAGTCCTGCATGGCTGGTTTCCAGCTTCCTGGATAACAAATTCACCTCATTTGCATGGATTTCTCCTGCAAATGGGGTAATTTGCATACAGGGGCTGAGTCTGTGCAGGACTAGTGCAGGAGCACTCATGCATGTCCATACAGGTTATTCCTAAATTGCATGGCAGATATATTGCCTGCTGGAGCTCCTGCACTAGTCCTGCACACCGTGCAGGGCTTGCAGAATCTGGGGGACAGTTATCAGAGTGCCATCTTTCATTAATCTTAACAAAAAGTCCCAAGAATCCATTAACAGATGGTCAACAGAAACCACCGAGTCTTTTAAGATTCTGTCCACAAAAGTGCATAAAGAATATGTTGAGTTGTTACAGGCTGATATAATAATCCGAAATGGGGGCTGTTCTATACATTTATGCACTTCTGGAATACCAAAAGCTGTAGGTATCAGGGGATGTTCTGTTTTCAAGAAGTTATATAATTCCTCTGAAATCACATTCTGAAAAAGGGAATCGTCCAGAAATAATTGCACCTTTTTATGTGCCAAAAATACCTCATTCTTCAATGAAGCCTGGTGTTTATCAGTGTCTGAAAATACCATAGTGAGCTGGTTGACATAGTCTGTATTATTAAAGAAAACCACCCCCCCCACCCTTATCAGGTTTCATAATTCTGACTGAATTGTCTTTTCCAAGTTGGTTGACCAAAGATAGTTCATCCTTGGCAAAATTGTGACATTTTTTACATCCATAGTTAGGAAATTCGCTGTAAATGTCACACTCACATGCTTTTTCAGAAGCTTGCACAACTTGGTTTAATGAGGGGGTTGAAACACTTTTCTTTTTTAACTTATGGTTTTCCAGATCACCCTCCTGCCCCTTAAACACAATTTTAGCTTATTTTCCCAAAGAGGTTAAAGATTCTGAATCTTGATGAGAAGATGAAGGAAGAGAGACAGGATTCAGAAAAGAGCTCATTTTCTTATTCTCCCATGGGGGGCCCTCTTTTTCTCTGACAGTATGAATGTAGCAATGATTTAAGGGCAGAACTCTGAGGTTTCACAGTCCCTCATAAAATACTATGAGCTGTTAAAGAAGGAATTTCCAAAACATTCATCCATTTCTCAAGTTCTATCAGTTTTGCAGAGTGTGTGTTAGCAAGCTGCCCCTAGAGCGGCAGATAGGATTTATAAAGTTCCTCAGTAATTTAAGTGTTTATGAACTGTTCCCAAACTTGACCCTTCAGCTATTGTTTTAGGTAATTCCACTGTTGCTACATGTTTAGTTATTTCCAAAACTACTTTTCTAAGGATGAGAAGATTATTGCAACTATGGGAAAATGTGTATCCTTCTGCAACTGTGATTTTCAGAAGTTTGAATTGTTAGATTGATATGTTAAAATCTATTCTGATTAATTGAGAATGTATGAGGAATGATTTGTCTGCAGTTTCTTCATGTGTGGAAAAATTGCTTAAAACAGTTTCTTCTATTGTACACATCACTACTCACTTCTTTCAGTGTGATTATGATTCAGTTGATACTTCTTACACGGCTACTGGCATTGTTTTGAGGAGGTTTATTTGGCTGCATTCTTAGATCCTCTCAGATGAAGTTAAAATGAGATTCTGAATTCTCTTTAGGATAGCGATTTAGTTTTTGGCACTTCTGCTCTAGAGCTGATCGGAAAGTGTAATGAAATGGGTGAGCTGATTCAATGAAGCACTGAGATTTTTCAGCCTGCCTTTTCCACATATTTTTCCTCAGGGATTATTTAACTCATCATTTAATTTTGACAAAAAAATGAAAAAATAAAAAATAAATAGTCTTAACAAAATTCAGGTAAACGGACATTTAAGAAGAAATGGCAAGTGAGTTCCAAAAAGAGTTCTGGAACCTCCCAAAACCAAGGACAGTCCAATGAGTCAGAATGACTATTTAAGGGAACTTGTCCTCCTCCCACCCTGGCAGCACCATTTCACCTCCCAAAAGTCTGCATCTCAATTTTTCACATTGGCAACGTATAGTTTCAGACAAATGGACTCTAAAAATCTGTCTGAAGGTTACAAATTGGAGTGGAACAAAATTCCTCCTTTAGAGGAGGTAATCCCGCTTCCACCAGACCAGACTCTTTTATTTCCCCTGTCATTCATCACACGCTGTCCCAGAGGTTGATAGAACCAGTTCCTCCTTTCCAGGTGGAAAAAGGTTTTTATTTAAGGATGTTTTTAGTGAAAATAAAAAACACTTGAAAATGAGTTTCTTTCCGAAATCAGTTTGTGATAGGGCCCAAGTTCAAAATGGTGTCACTTCACAGCCTGTTACCCCTTCTTCCTCATTCAAGTTTTCTGCTAACTCTAGACTAAAAAGATGCTTATCATGACATCTTTATTCATCCAGACTACAGGTAATTCTTAAGGCTTTCTGTGCCTGGATCACATTTACAGTTTTCTGCCTTAACCCTTGGATTATTCCCTACACCAAGAGTGTTCACAAAGTGTCTAGCTCAATTATAGCTCATTGCATGCTACAGGGTATCCACGTTTTTAAATATTTAGATGACTTGCGTATCTTTGCAGAGTCCTTTTCAAAGTGTCAGGAATCTCTCACTTGGGTGAGAGATCTGTTACACAAACTGGGATTCCAAGACAACATTCAAAAGTCTTTTTTGACTCATTCCATACTGGTTTGTGTTTTTGGTGTGTCGGCTAGACACCCCAGTTCAAAAAGCTTTTCCTCCACAGGAAAAAAGAAAATAAATCTATAACTACTTGTACTTTAAAGGTTTTCCATTCAGTCTTCAGCCACTATGAGGGAATACCTCAAGAGTTTGGGTCTCAAGGCATCTATGGTTCTCATGATACCCCTGGCAAGACTCCACATGAGAAAGATACAATGGTATCCGAAGTCCCTTTGATCCAAGCACCAACATTGTTTGTCTTCTCAAATCCCAGTGCTGGGGTTTGTCAGAAGCAAAATCACTTGGTAGAGACAGCATATATCTTTAAGTCCAGGTTTCCACTTCTCCTTTCATGTTCCAAAGCAGTCAGTCACCACAGAAGACTTGCATTTTGCTTGAGGACCAATTTCAGGGGGGGTGGTTAAAAGTACAAGGTGTATGGGACACCAAGGACAGAAGCAAGCAAATAAATATAAAGGAAATGCTTGCCATGATCAAGGCACTCAACTCCGTGAATCTCCTTTGGTCCCTGGTACTGCTTCAAATAGTTACAGATAATACTGCTGTCATGTGATACATCAACAAGCAAGGGGGAACCAGGTTGTACTTCCTTTGCAAATTAGCCATGTTAGCTTGGGACATAGCTTCACAGCACAATCTCATTCTATAGGCATACTACATTCTGTCAGAGCAAAACTGTGTGGCAGACAAGCCGAGCAGGACAAGGTCAGACTCTCAAGAATGGAAATTAGATGAAGGGGGTCTTCCAAGTTTTGCTCCATCTGTGTGGAGTTCCTCAGGTAGACCTATGTGCCTCCTCTATAAACAGTCAGCTGGCAATATTCTCCTTCAGGACTCCATGGAAGAAGGCCTAGAAGACAGACAACTTTTCTTTTCATTACATTCATTTTCTTTTATTTTCTTTTTTTTTCCTTGTACAGGAATGTTCCTGTATGCTTTTCCATCCATTCCTCTTATATCTGGGGTACTCATGAAGATTCAGAAGGAATCACTGAAGATTATTGTGGTGGTTTCCTTCTGGCCCAGGCAACAGTGGCTCTACCTTCTTTTGGAAATGGATAAGGGCAACTCCCACAAGTTTCTTCACAGACTGAATCTACTCACACAAAATCAGGGGAATTTGATACACACTGACCACAATCAACTTCACCTGACTGCCTGGATGATATTGTCTTATTTCCCCTTAGGCGGCTGTTTACTGAGGATATGCATCAGGAACTAATGGAAACAAGAAAGTCTGCTAATAGAAAATTATATATTAGCAAAAGGAAAAGGTTATTTAGTTGGTGCCAGTAACATAGCAAACACTCATTCTGGGCTAGCTGTTCTCTGGTCCTGCAATATCTGTGTGAGTTACCATCCTATGACCTTTCTTACTCCTCCATCAAGATTCATATATCAGAAATTTCAGCATGTCCTTCTCTTTCAGTGCATTCTATGTCAAAATGTTTTTGAAAGGGCCTTTGCATAAGATGTTTCCAGAAAAAAATGATGGCCCCTCCCTGGAATATTAATTTTATGTTAGAGAAGTTAACACTTGCTCCATTTGAACCAGTTAACCTGGTTGACATGAGATTCTTAACATGGAAAGCAGTTTTAGTGATTGCAATGATCTCTGTGAGAAAGGTATTTGAGTTGTAAACTCATAATGATTCAACCCTATCTTATTTTCCACAGGAACAGGGTTTCTTTGAGAACTGATCCTTCTTTTGTGCCTAAAATGCTTTCCAATTTTACATTAAGCTAAACTACTCAGCTCCCCATTTTCGTTCCTTAATCTAAAAATGAGAGAAAGAGAATACTCAATACCTTGGATGTCCCAGACAACTCGGGCAATACCTTGATAGAACTAAATCTTTCTGATCTTTAGATTATCTGTTCATTTTGTGTGAAGGAAAAAAGAAGGGACATTCCGTGTCAAAGCAGACTATTTCCAAGTGGTTCTCTGAGGCTATTACATGCAGCACAACAAAAACTATTTCAGGTAGGGTCTAGTCCTATTCTGCTAGGGCCTTGGCTTCAGCTATGCCTTTATGGAAAGTGTTGGATGCTAGAAGCATTCTAGA
>NC_056727.1:1162966857-1162991857 GCF_019279795.1 Protopterus annectens
ACTCTATTTTGTTTGCATGTCCAAATTTTGCTTCAATTTTCTGTTTACTAATTCTATGCTTAGAAACATATTGTGCTTTAGCTAATGCAATTATAACCCATGAGCCCATCAATCCCTGCAATCTTCTGCATTACCACAATACTGCATTTGACAAATCTGGTAAAAACACATTGACAGAAAGTGGATTGTACATTTTTAGTTTTAAAAATCCAGCATTATCAGATTTCATAAGTTCACATTCCATAAGCATGCTTTTTGCAGAGGTTGTTGGTTATCACTAGTTTTTACAAGAATAATACTTATTTCACTTGCCATGTAATACATGGCTATATGCCTCTTTATAGAGCATTTGGAACAAAATAACTTGGATTGTAGCAATGTTTCTTGTCAGCAGACAAAGCAGCATGCTTAGCCAGTGGCTTGCTAATCCATTTAGAGCATGCAAATCTATTTTAGTGTTTGGAAATTTAGTTAGTAGCAGAACTTGCTCAGATTATTTATGGGGACTCTAGAATTATCTGTCTAATGTTACTTTGGAGTTCTCTTTTAAACTTACCTGTAGCTAAGACTTCTAAAATTGTACTTACTTAGTCACAGTTTTAAAATATACTAGTCAGCTATTTGTAACCTTACCAGTCTGGTCATGCTAAATGCTAAGTTGTGAAACCTAAGACAATGTGCTTCAGGTGAATGCCTAGCCCTTGCTAGTGCTATCATTTCAGTTTCTTTTAGTCCTGGCTATCAGCATCTTGTAAATTCATGCGTGCCTTCAAATACATATATATATATATATATATATATATATATACACATATATATTATATATATATATATATATATATATTATATATATATATATATATATATATATATATATATATATATATACAGACATACACACACACACACACACACACACATATATATACATAAAATTAATGCAATACATAGATAATTTTGCATTATTTTAATTCAGCAAGATAGCAAGATGCATTGGATGGAAGTGTCTGTTTCAGGAAGTTTGTTCTGGTTACATTGAGCACAGAACAAGCCAGTGTGAGTACATGTCTACTTTTATAAAATGTTTGATGTTGTAAAAATAATGTTTTATTTATGTGAGAATTACTATGTTAAAATGTAAAGTCTTAATTGATTTTAGATTTTTTCAGATATTATTGAGCATAGCTATGTGCAAGCCCACTAGAAGCACTGACAGGCAGTTTAGGTAAATTACATCCACACAGCTATTTATAATGAATTTTAAAACTATAAAGAAGTTTATGTATTGCCTATAGAGTGTCCTTGTATAGACACCCTGAATGCTTCACTGAAAGGTAGGAAAGGGAAGATAAGAGAGATGGAAAAAGAGTTCCTGATGGTCATGCAGTGGAAGACCCCATTGCTGAGGAAGCTGAGGTCTGCAGTGGCTTGGTCATTAAAGCTGACCAAGGAAGTGAGCCTTGCTCCTTCTGAAGAGGATTATGCACAGACAAAGGATGCCTTTCCACTGCCTGTTCTGCAACAGCCTCTACCAATTATTGAAGCTCATGTGCTTTATAACTTACCTCATCAAGGCCTTAAAGGACCAAAGACACTGCACTGACACTGTGGAGATGTCCCTGGGTGAGCAGTGGCTGAACATTTCTTGACCTGGGAGGAGTGTGGTTAGGCTGCTTCTGGGATCACAGGACCTGTGGAAAAATGTACTTAAATGGAAGAGAAAGGAAAAAAAATAAATACAAAGTAATGGATAATAAAAATAAGAAATGGCGAGAAGATGGGTAGAGAGAGATACAAAACAAAGACAATAAAGTCTTTCATAATTTAGTGGTACATGACTTCTGTGGTGGTGCAGCAGTAAAATTGTTGTATCACAGCAAGAGGTTCTCCCATTCGATTCTCGGCTTGGGTTGAGAGTGCCTTCTGTGCGGAGTCTGCATGTCTTCCCCGCGGTCGAGTGGGTGTTCAAAAGACATGCGTTGAATGGGCATGCCTTCGTTAAAGACCAGGTGTCAGGCTGGCAACTCGACACCATAAAAACCAACTGCCAATCATTAGCGGACCCCTAACCGGGAATAGCCAAAAGACAAACTGCAACAATAATTTAGTGGTACATCAATATATATTGCATTAGCATTGCACACTTACCAGCTAGCAAGCAGGTGTAAGATATGAAATGTTACTACATTTTCAAAGGAAAAAAATTGTTTTGCAAAATGATATTGATAACCATGTACTGAGCAAGTGACTCAAATCTCACTGCATAGTCAGACATGACCCTTACTTAATGTTAAGAATAAATAGAAAATACTGAGGAACTAAACTTTAGGATTTTTTTTAAAGAGACTTTCTGAAGAACAGGGACAGTAGGTTATGCTCCACATTGCCCACTGATAGGCTGGTGTGCTTCAGTTATACTCTGTGTTTCTTATAATAAAGAAAACACTAACTTAAATGTCATGGTCTATAGCTTTTGACTAAATACCCAGTCTTTACCTGCAAAGCCATATGCCGTGATTGTATACTGTGCATGAGCCTGCATGATGGGGTCCCTTCCTATTGCTGCCGCCTAGCTCCCAACATTATCATTAGATATGGTAGGACCTATACTGGGAGTTGCACAGACATAATGGGGCAGTTCGTCACCAGAATGATGCATAACCATGTTCTTCAAAATGCAATATAAAATAAACTTCCTGAATGCAGTATGCTGAAGGGTACACCCAAACTCAGTCAATGGAAATGAACTTTCAGCAAACCAAACAGTCTCTCGATGAAACTCTGTATCTGCAACAGGACAGTGTTACATCTTTCTATAGTAGCTCCTGAAGGGTTTTAAACAGGGATCATGAGCCAGGGCTACAGTGGTAGTTCACATCTCCTGAAAAAGACATTAAAAGAAAAGAGAAGAAAAGAAAATGAGGAAGGCGCAACAAGGGAAGTGAGCTGAGGTTTACTAATAAGCAATATATTTTGTAAAGGATAACTAAATACATAATTATAAATACAATTTCCACTTATTAACAAGGTGAATTTGGGGAATCTACTATGCAGGTAGAAGTAGTGGAATGAGCTTGTGTGCCAGATATGTGAATCATAAGCACTACCAGGATGCTGGTCTGACACACTGGTGATGCACCCCCATGCATCTTGCATGCTATCAGGCAGCTGATGGAATGTTGGCCCTTCTCTAGTCCACATGGAGCCCTAATGGCAGCATGGGTGCACTCTGTAGCACCAAACACCTCAGGGAAACTGGCCATCCTATAGAAGGTACTCATGGTTATGACTCTGTCCTCTGATGAAACAGGGAAATAGATGTAGCGATCCATATGGGCCAAGAGTATGTTGTGAAGAATCCCTGAGACAGAAGCCGGAGATAAATTCAACATGTCCCCAGTCTGTCTCTGCATACCTTATCATCCACAGATAAAGGAAGGCCAGACATCCCACAGTTCCCTTCTGTGGGTCATATATACTCAATAAAGCCCTTAAAATATCTCTGTCCATTTTAAATCTATCAAAATTTTCTTGATTATCAAAGTTACAATGACTTATTCTTTGTCTATATCTTTGCCTTCTTGGCTGACAAGTGCAGGTGGGTGCAAATGGTTTTGTCTCAGACAAGACAAGAAGCTGACACATCAAAATAGTTAGGCTGGCAGCAACAGCAAGCATCTTAACCAAATGCAAATTAGATACAAAAAGTGCAATTTCACTTTTTATGACACATCTGTAGACAGCAGGGAAATGTGTCAAAATAACAATATGAATTACAAACTAGCAGAAAGAAGAATAATTAGCATAAGAACTTTTACATCTTTTCTCATTTTAATCCCATTACTGCTTCATTTGCGTAAGTTCATTCAAGGCTACTTCACGTTAGTGCAATTGGCCTCAAGTATTGATCACACTAAGACTGAGCTCAGGCACAGACAGCACAGATTGCTGTAAATCTTACGCATAACAACTACAAATGCCTGCCTAACAAACTTCTGTCGCAGCTTATTATCTACAGAGTCACTTCTATGGCTTTCACAGTTATCACTAGGGATGCCTGCTTTGCTGCATGCTGTATCTCTTCAGTGCAATTGTTAAGAATAAACTTTTTGTTTGGCAGTAAGTAAATGCTGTCTAAGCTCCAAAGTTTGGAACTGACAAATACTTATGTCCTTTAATTCTTATAAAATGTAACTCCTGACTTGTTATTAATTTATATTGTTGTGTAGAGGCCATTGAAATGATTTCTGATCTTCTCCATTTACTTTCTTTGCTGGTTTCAGCCACACTCAGTGAAAGTAAAAGAAAAACATATCGCATTTTAGTTACATCAGATAAAATAAGCCATAAAATAATATTAGCCTTTGTTTCATCAGAATTTATTTTTTCCATACGTTTATGCAGGGGCCGGTGACTAAACTGCCTGAAAAATACTAGATATAATTGAAAACGTTGCCACTAAAAATGCCCAAATTAACTGCTGTAAATGTATATTTATTAACAAAAATAAATTGTGTGCAAACATATAGTGCTACTTTGAAATGAGAATGGGACCTTGCTTTATGAAGTTCTTTTCAAATGAATGGTTTTAAACTATAGCATATCTGATAAAACATTTAAATCAGGTTTCTGTACATCAGTCTGATAGTATCCAAATATAAGACTATAAAAATCAAGCAGAGTGATGCACTCTCTTTTCTAGTACAGACATATTTTATTTTTGTCTTACCGAAATGGAGTAATATAGGCAGATGATCAAGTTAAGATGTTAAACTATGTCCTTTATTAAAGCTGATTTATGTTGCTGATGATGGACTGCTCATAGATGTTGCTCATTCAAGCAGTGACCATACAGGAATCATTTTATGGAATTTGTTGCTAAACACTGATTTTCATGGCTGTAGCCAGCTTAGCAACACCTAGTGGACATCCCCAACTTAGCTCCTCTCAACTCTTAAGTTGATAACCAAAACCAAAGGTCTTTTGCTTGAAACTGCAGCAAGCCATAAATGTAACAATTGGCTTGCTACAGTTAGATTAGCACATATGAAGAGCTTCAACACTTTGGTTTTGACTGCAAATACAGTCTTCTTCTTTTCTGGTTAGCCTCTTTACTCATCCCTCATCAGGCCCATAATTGAGTACAATGCCCCTTTTGGGATGTACCTTACCAGACACCTGCAGCAACTGGAAAGACCCCAAAAGTACCTCACCAAGAGGATCAAAGGGCTCAAACAGATGCCATATGCTGCCCGGTTAAAGAAACTTCAGCTCTACTCAGTGGCATACCGCCTGTTCAGAGGCGATCTGTGCCTGACGTATAAAGCCATGTCCAACCCGGAATTAATGGACATGCTGCACCTCAGAAAATCCAAATCCCATCGAGCTATGCACTCGAGAGACTTGAACCTCAGCACTGAAATAAATAGGACATGCTGGAGGGACAGATTCATAACCCAGAGGCTCCCTTCACTCTGGAATAAAATCCCAGTCCAGGTTAGGCAGAGTCCCTCATTGACTCTCTTCAAGATGAATCTTGATGAGTGGATGGGAGATTGTAGGTTTACCCCGGGTATCACTTCTGTGTCACTGTTAGACAGAGGCACAGTATACTAACCTCGAAAAAGGGCATAGCAAAATAAATTTAAAATGGGTGGCGAAAGCCAAACACATTCTGGCTAGGCTTATAAATGCCCTAGGGCAGATAGTCTAGTATGAACCTATGAACCTATGAACCTATGAAACAGTCCACAGAATGATTGGCAGTGTAGTTTTACAGTGTTAAGTTGCCAGCCAAATGCCCAACCTTCAACAGAAGGCATGCAGATGCACACACTCACACCTAGGGCCAGTGCAGTATGTCTTTGGGATGTGAGAAGAAACCGGAGCACCTGAAGAAAACCCACACAACTGCAGGCAGGACATACAGACTCCACACAGAAGGCATTCCCAGATGAGGATCAAACCAGAGAACCTCTTGCTGTGAGATGGCAATGTTAATTGCTGCACTACCATGGCCATCCTTGTGCCTGCAAATACAGTATCTGTATTCATTTCAGACTGCCAGTGCTGCAATACCACACCATCACAAACAGTCGATCATGACCCATAAAACCTTGTGCCTGGGGCAGCACCTCTCCCCCACACTTGCTACACTTCTGCTAATCCTGACACTACTAGACCATGCAAGCTTACAAAGCACATTATGTCATTAAACTGTTATTTTATGCTGAAGCAGGGAAGGTATAATTAATCCCCTATACTGACAGTTTTCTGCAGTGTACATTAATCACATTCTAATCTGTGCCTTAACATTTTCCTAATTGTATGTACTACTTCTTAGAATAATAAAACTGTAATACATAATTTATATTACAAACTAACAGTGTAGGTCTGGTACTTCAAGAAATAATTTTCTACACATCAAATTTCTGTCAGAGTAGAGCTACATATTTAATGTAACCAATATTTAATAAATGTAAGGTGATATTTTGTAGCTACAGCAAAACCCTGCTAGACAGGGGTCCAGAGAAGTAAATAGTGTGGGAAGAAATAGCCAGAGAATTGTTACGGTTAGGCTTGTATAGGCACTAGGGCCGATAGCCCAGTACCAGCCTATGAACCTATGAACCACATGCAATAATGCTCACTGTTAACATGCCTATTTTCATACAAAATATAAGGAATAGTGTTTAATTAAAATATTAATTTGCAAGTAGGGAAAGTTAGACATAGGTCCCAGGACCATCACTAGCTGTCTTGGTGATCTTGTAGTTACCTTAATTTCAGTCACCATCATCATTTATCCCACATTTACATGTGGTTGAGATGTTGCATCAAGTGTGACCACCTCTCTCTCTCTCTCTCTCTCTCTCTCTCTTCAGATCCAACCTCCCACCTTCTGAGACAGTCATACCCAGCTGTCTCTAGACTTCAGTGTTACCCATCCATTTCCTGCCTAGACACACATCTGTCATCTTACCTTCTTCCTGTCTCTCTCAAATCTGCTTTACCAAATCATATTCTGCTTTCCTGCATACATGCTTTAACCATCATGGTCTGTTCTCTGACTTTCTCTGCAAACAGGGCTATTGTGGCTTCTGCTCTGATATCCTTATCTGCTTTGCCCTCACTGCCCAGATTTCTATGCCATACAAAAGAATTGAATACACCACTGTTTTGTGCACTTTACTTTTTAACTTCTTCAGCCTTCTTCTGTCATACACCACTATGACAATTTGGGTCATTTGGATGCAGTACCTCTGATTCTAGCTTTGACCTCCGCAATCAAACTTCCTTTCTGCTTAACTACACCTCCAGGATAGTTGAAGCTGTGAACCTGTTCATTGTTTTACCGTCTATGTCAGTTTAAGTTTCATCTGATTTCCTACAAATTGTTGATATGATAAGTTTCATCCAACATGTCTTCAGCTTTGACTCTATTCCCCTATCATTAGCTGCAGTTCTTGTTCAGAATCTGGCTCTAGTGCCACATTATCTGTATACAGTAGCTTTGTTGATCTGTTCCTTATTGCCATTTTGCTGATGAAGTCTATCACTATAGCTAAGTCCTGATGCACACATATCCCCCCCCCCCGGGAACCCTTCTTTGAGTCTGAATATTTATTATACTTGTTTTGGCATTGGGTCCTTGTTCATAGCGTGCACTAATTTTAACAAACTTAGAATACAAATATTTCCAGGACTTTTAACAATAAAAAGACTGCCCATATCAGCTTTCTTGGGAAATTTGTCATATGCTTTCTCAACGTATAGGAATGTATAGTTAGATTCTTTCCTCTTCTTCAGCTTCCTGTCCGCTATTTTGTAACATTGATAACATTGGCCCAGTTGTACTGCATATTGATTTCAGTCTGAACTGCTGATCTTCCGTCTTACTTTCTACTACTCCATGTATCAATCTCCTCAGCACTTTCTTGCAGTATGGCAGGAGTTTCAGATGTCTATCCTGCATGCAGTTGTGAACATCCCCTTTGATACTGTATACAGACACTAGAATGCTTATTCAACGGTAGTCTGGGATATGCTTCTGTCTCTGTACCATGATAAGTACCCTCACAAGCCACTTTTTCACTAATTTGCTCAACATCTCAATCATCTGCAGTGACTTCATTAAGTCTGACACCTTGCCTGACTTCATCTTCCTTAATGAACTTTACATTTCTTCTAGGGCTGGTTTTCCTTCTTCTTTCTTTGGAGGTTGTGTATGTGGCAGCAAAGCTTCTGCTGGGTCTTTTTTATTCATACGATTCTTTAAGTATTCATTCCATCTGCTTTTTATATCCTCCAGAATGGTCAGCAAATTTTTGTCTGTATTCCTTTTGAAAGGTGTCTGCTGACTACTTTTTTATCTTTCTGTTGTTGCTATATACTAAATCCAGAAGCTAGCAATTTCTTGTTTTTGGGATCTTATTCTTTGCCATTGTGATGCATCTCTTAGCCTTTTTTTACCCAACAGGTAGGCCATCTGTACACAATCCAGTTTTTTTCTATCTCCCACTCCTTGTTGCACTTCTTCCTCTCTTGATAAGTTCCCAGACTGCTGCATTCCATCACTATCTTTCCTTATTATACCTTATTTCAACAGCTGGCTCGACCACATATTGTTCTTTCATCTTTGCACATGTTGTTTTGATCCGCTGCCATTCTTCTTTGACTTCATCTATTATCTCTTTTTCCTGAAGTGTTATATCCCGGAGTGTCTCTTGTGTTTTCACTTCCATCATTGTCCAGGTCTGCAGCCTTCTGTCAGTTGAATTTATCACATTCTCTGACTACTGTCTGCAGCTCACTGGAGTCACAGGTGATTTATTTGAGAGAGCAACTGCTGATTTGACCCCAATACCCTTTCCTTACCAGATGGAAGTACACCTGAGTTGCATATTACTACTCTTGTATGTTATTTTGTGACTGTGTCTCAAGACAGCCCATGTGTTGGTTACCCTTAAGCCATCTGGCAGGCAAACATCTGGAATGGCCTCTCCTTCATTATTCCTGGTGCTCCAAGTATGAAGATCTAGCTAATATCCATGTCCAGTTCTATCCTTCATGATATGAGTGCTCACAAAGCCACTATGAAGAGCAACTCAATTTCTCCAACTTTATTACGGAGACCATGCAGCTTTTGCCTGCATGCTCACTTTTCTTCACCATCACAGTCCTGATCTGTGGATCATGTGGGGTGTTCTGTCCTTACACCAGAGGCTGATTATCATGAGTCTGTTTTGGATTCTTATTAGACCCCTTACTGTCTTCATAAGACTCTCTTTCACCAAAATTCTGACATTTCTAATCTGTCCCCCTGAAGTAGCAGAGTCTGGGTCCCAAGTAAAGAGACCACTGCATTTCCCCCTGCATCATATCTTTTGGATACAGCAAATCCAGTCTCCCCCTTACATCATGCCACACTACACCCTGGCAGTGAACTTATAGTCACTGGAGCAATCATTGATACATTTTTGTAAGGTGAATTGGTTTTATGCCCAATTTTTAGTCAATGGCGCTATCCCAGATAACCCATTCAGGGCATCTAGACACTGTCCATCCTATAACTTACTGAACTTGTGCTGTTGGGCTTTATGGCAAACACATACACACTGGCCAGTAATATTCATGTCCCCCCAATGTTAATATTAGTCCCTAATGAAGACCAGGTTTGCCTGTGTATTCATCCCACTTAGTACCAGCAAACAGTCAACCTGGACACCAAATAACATTAGCATTCTTATAAGACATGCATTGCCAAATGCTATAGCTGAACAGTGCTTCAATATATAACCGCATGTCCTTTCTTAATTTCTGCTTATGAATGAACAATACAACTGCAGTGATTTTGGCTTTTGAGCTGCACAATTATGTTGTTTTAATAAGACAAGTGCAAACAAATAAATAACTCAGTTTTCCATTTGATACTACTTGATACTGGCTTTTACATAATTAGCACCATATATATGTATTCACGATTCATTTGTCTCATACATCACTTTGCAGTTCTTAGAAAACACATGCACTTGCATATGATTAGTTAGCACAAATCCAGAAGAAATTACATTTATAATCCCTGACATGTAATACTATATAGATAAGCTACAGTGCAATATCTCCATATCAAGAAACTTTTACCATCTGTATTTTTAAAACAGACAGCTAATATTTAATTACCACACATCATTCTATTTTAAGCAACAGTGGTCTTTAATGAAAGCAGAAATAAGTGCAGTCAAAAAGTTATTTTAGCAAAATAAATTTAGCATTTTAATGGATTTAAAGCAGTCCCTGCCTGTTATTTACCTTTGTGTCAAAAATATTTTATTGTACATATTATTTTTTTAACAGAGTAAATGTAACCATTCTCAGTTGGGGAAGATAACTATAAATTCTCTTTTATAAAGGGCCTCTGCGACTAGCAGTACTGCTTTCACAATGCTCACATTATGTTATGGAAAAAAAAATTCTATATAGAAAATTAACAAATAAATGGTGCACAACTAACAGTTCCTAAAACATTTACCCCGGGATTCATTAAACACAGATGAGAGGTTGGAAAAGTTAGGGTCTGGCCCACAGATAGTTTTTAAGAGAGCTAAAAACTTCAAGGACCTATTTGAAATTAAACTAGATATTTCAGCTAGGATGCCCGGAATGTACAAGTGTGAAGCGTGTGCATTTTGCAAGTATATGTGCACGGGCAACAAGTATAAAATAATGGGTGTTGACTTTTCCAACAGGGCAAGACTGAATTATAACTCTACTAGGGTAGTTTATGTAGCCCAGTGCCAGTCTTGCAGTGGTTATTATATAGGTAAAACCAAGTGTAAATTGAGAGAGAGGGTATATAAACACCTTTACAACATCTGAAAGGGGAAGATTGAAAATGCCCTGGCTAAGCATATGAGAGATAAACCAGGTCATTCCTTTTTGTTTAGAGCTATTGACCAAATTGAATATGACATTAGGGGGGAGTCCCTTAAGTGTAGAATTGGAGGTGCGGAAATTATATTGGCAAATAAAAACTAGGTCATACATAAAACCAGGTTTGAATGATGTGTGCTCAATAGCCAGTGTGTAAAAGATGAAAAGTTTACAAAGATGACTATTTGTTACTTTGCACTTACAGCATTCTCCACCCCCCCCCCTTCATCTCCCTATTATTTCTTATCTTGTGGTGCTTTGTTTCCATTGACAATTTTCATGCTTCAGCATATAAATGATTTATGAATTTCTACTTAGGTAATTTAGTGAATGTGTATTTAGGATGTATGCTTTAAGTTTTAATAAGTTTTTAAAGATATAAGTGGCATTTTATTTAATGCTAAATATATGTGTATGTTTTTAAGAATTAATGGATGAGTATGCCATGTGACCTTTTAGGTGTGGTATTTAAACTAATTTGTCTTGCTTCACTTTTGTCTGAAGAAGTTGAGTGGAATAAAACATGACGGAAGTGCTAACCTTTTATACTTGAAAATCCAGTGTCTGCCTTTTTTGTTTGTTTTTTACTAGTTTGTTTATGGCTCTGTTTGTTTTTTGTGTCAGAATAGCGTTATTCCGACATGGAGTGGACCGTGTCCATGGAAGCACAGCCGTAGCAATAGCGTGCCTTGCATATTCATGAAGGCCACTACTGTTATGGCTATGTGGACACGAACATCCCTGAGTGCAGGGGGTGTGTTTAGATAGTGAACAAACATGTAACATGCCTCCTGCACTTAGAAAATGTCATACAGCACTTTTGAAAAGCAATTCAGTGTCCACAGACCCTGAATTAAAATAATTTGAGTATTTCAGTGTCTGTGGACACTGAAATAGATAGGGGAGCAAGAAACAATGCAGGGGTGTGTAACAGGTTCTGTCACCCCCCCCCCACATTGTAAAAGTGCCGTACGGCCATAGCCGTCAACTGTACATGTTTCTGCAGAATGCCGAGATGCCTGCCTGAAATATTTCTCAACCTCCTAGAGCAAGAAAGCTGTACAAAAGCCATAAATACTGGGGGGACAAAAGCAGAAAAATAGGGACACTCTTTAAATATTGAACTGACAAAACCAGAAAGCTGATAGAATAAAAGGTATGCCATAGCACATATTTCCTGAAGGGTATGAAGTCTGAAACCAAAATGTTTGTCATTATGTTCTGACTTAAACCCGAGTGATTTGCCAATGATTTGCTAGCAAACCACAGTCACACTTCCTAACTTTGTAAGAGCAATAATTAAAATCTGTCACTATGTGTCCCTTTACAATTTCCTGTACTGTGACTGACAAGGAGTACAGATACATGTAAATAAAATCGGTTTATGAATTTATTTATTGTTTTCCATTCTAAGGTATGCTTAAGCATAGCTGAGCAGGTGTGCGTGTTATGGCCCTCTGTTGAGCATTACTTAAACATACCACAGGAGATAAATGAAAATATACAGCTGAAACCCTCACATAGAGAGAACATAGTCCTGGCTTTGCATGCAGGTGTTCATGGTTTGAGTATCATGACAGGCACTTTATTTTTACATGGGAAAGCAGTGTTAAAATTATTATTTTTATTTTAAATTATGTAGTAATTGATATTTGTCAACCAGGGTAGTGCAGCTGGTCTAAAATGTAATTGTGATTACATATAATGTGAAATCACCCATGTATACACAAGTGTCCCTTACAGTATAGTCACACCCAATGGTAATGTAATAAACACATAGAAGGATGTCATGTAAAGTAAATCATATATACTTACTAATATGTTAGTAATTATTAATTAAGTCATTGTCCTGATATTTTTTTAAAATGAAAAGTGAACAATAGTTAACAGTGCTCAGCTATGCTTAGTCAGTGTAAGAATTGCTTAAATGTGAATACTAAGCAGCAGTCAGCTCTGCTAAGCTGATTTGTGCACTGTTAAGTAATGCTCAGCAATTACCCCTTTAAGCACTGTTCAACCCAGCTTAGCTGGTTTGCGTGTTCCTAAGTTGTGCTCAGCATTTTCTAAATGGCCCAATAACAGCAAAGGGTAGGAATATAGCCTTATTTAAACTGTGCTGGTGGGAACACCACCTTAACCTGTTTAGTTTGATGTCTGCAGGAACATGTCTGGTGTTGGAGAGGGTCGTTCTTTCGGGTGCAGCGCTGGGGCATACTGGAGTCCAGGGTCATGGCTGGACTCCTCGTAGAACAACATGATGATGCAGGGCTTTCAGTACAAAGTGGAGGCTGAGACTTTCTGGCATGCAACCTTAACAGTGCCATTGGAGTCCCCCAAACTGATGAGAAGGTACAGCATCATTATGCCTACCTAACGTGTAGGAAGGGGGAGCTCTTGGCCCACTGGATCCAAGATTCTTGGGACCAGCATGGTCCAGCAGTTTGTAAGTATCCCAGATAGAGATGTACCAGATGCTAGCCTCAGTGTGATAGACAGGTATGCATAATGTTTATTTCTCACCCCTATAGCTGTAGAAGAGAGGGCTATGAACATTGAGGCCCATGTAGACAGACTGACAAGGATGCATCAACAGGCTGGTGAGTACAGATCTATCTTGCAGTATATAGTGCTATAAAGTAGAAGGAGTACATTACTTACTGCCAGTAGATAGATTGTGTACTGTGTCTAATGATTAAAACACATTTGTCACACTAATACTTATCTAAAGGATGCCCATTAATAAAAAGTGCCATTTCACTGTAATAAAAATGTACAACAAACTGTTGTGTTTACTCTGGTATGTTGTTGTAGAAATAGAATATGTACAGGTTCTTTACAGCAAATATGGTGTTGACAGCATGACATAACTGAGGCTGTTCTGGAAAATAGCTAGTATGGATTGCAGTCTTGTGTTAACCTTTGCTTTCCAGATTGTGTTATGTCACAGGAGTAATATACAGTACAATAACTATCTGTCATGCATGAATTTCAGGATTTCAAGATCAGACTGTTCAACCCAGAGAGCATTAGTCAGAAATCAGTCAAGCAAGACACAGCAGTTCCCAAGTAGGTCAGTGTAATGGAAAGCAGTACTGATGTTCATTTTAGCACACCCAGACATGGTTCAAATCCAGATAGTTGTACTGAGATGTCTGCATATCTACACAATAGAAGCCCTGAATATTTCAAGATCAGACTGTCCAACCCAGAGAGCATTAGTCAGAAATCAGTCAAGCAAGACACAGCAGTTCCCAAGTAGGTCAGTGTAATGGAAAGCAGTACTGATGTTCATTTTAGCACACCCAGACATGGTTCAAATCCAGGTAGTGGTACTGAGATGTTTGCATATCTACACAATAGAAGCCCTGAATATTTGTAGAAACAGCCAGGGGCTGTTAACGGATTTTTCCCACAGGTCTCACAGGTAAAGAAATGTGTTTAGTACTTGTATGAAGGGTATACTAATACACCTGAATATGTGTAGAAACAGTCAAAAAGTGTTAACAGATATTTTTTCCACAGCTATTACAGGTAAAGAAATGTGTATAGTAGCTGTATGAAGGATATACTAATACACCTGAATATTGGTAGCAACATTCAGAAGGTGTTAACGGATATTATCCCCACAGGTTGTACAGGTAAAGAAATTAGTGTAGCAGCTGTATGAAGGGTGTACTAATACACCATGTACAGCTGTTCCACTGTCCAACCCCATATGCCTGAAAATGTCAGCAGGATAGATACATACACCATGCCCTCTTCCCGCTACATGTCTCTCAAGTGTCACACTGTCATGGCTAGTGGTCACTACTGCCAATCACCTTGGACACAGATAGGAATCCAGGGGAACTATGCTAGTAGCAGACTCACACAAGATCATTGCAGGGTACCCCTTCTTTGTTAAGTATGTAACCCTAACATGTACAAGCCCCCTCCAACAAAGTAGCCACAGTGTACCCAGTCTCCCCCATACCATTACAGATTGACTGTCTAACAGGTATGTATGTGCCACAGAAGCTATGGGAATAGGTAGATGTAAAGGGAGGGCAGACCTGTAGAGTATTGAGCAGTACTGTTGTGAAAAATAGAAGCCAATACAGTCGTTAATGGACTTTTTATTCTCTCCCCCACCTGTCATCTACATCAATAATTATTATTCAGATACCACGGGTATGTTGTTCACAAAACCTATTGTTGAGACATGTGTTCTATTATTGCTCATATATTTCATTGGTTGCATATTAACATACCTTGTTCAAATACCATTATTGGTGGCCTCTTGCCATCAATGTAAATTGCATGTTGTTAAAATGCTTACTGTTGTTCCATTTATGCATGTGTTCTGTTTGAAATGCACCTGTTTCAAATATGTTGGTTTGGGTTAATGGGAACATCCAAGCATGCTGTTATAACTAATTTGAAATGTGTTGTTCATGACTAACCAATATATCTGGGAAAAACCACAACACCGTAGCACATTTGGTAAGGCAGATCCCGGCGGATCAGCCTGTCCCACCCCATCTGACCATGGCACTGGGCCCCAGTACATTTGGGACCCAACCTGGAACATCCACCTCCACTGGTCCTGCACCACCTTCAAGTAGAACCACCTCAGAGGATGGGGCCCATCCACCCCAGGCATGGGCATGGCAAGCAGCCTGTCACCTGGTGACAGTTCTGGTGTATAGTGAGCAGCATCATCTGCTCTGAGTTGGGTGGGCAGCTGTGCCAGATGGAGGGCCACCTGGCACACCTTGAGGGGCAGGCTGCCCCTATTGTCCAGCCCCAGCATAGCCACCTTCGGGGCCATGAAGGTGCAGTGGTGACTACCCACGGGTGGAGATGTCAGTCACACTGTATCCATTTGGGGGCTCATAGGCCTCTGAATCCAAATCACTCTCCATGTCCAAGGTGTTTACCCCCTCATGTGTCATATATCACCCCTGTCTGCTGTCTTGTGTGTCTTGTCTGTCTACAAATGCTACCTATCCTACCCAACCTACCTCCCCAAACATACCTACAGCCCTTCCCCAACATGCTACTCTCACCTAAAAAAAGGGCATCTGTCCCTCAAAAAAATCATTGCCCCATACATAGCTCTACATTTTGCCCCATGTACAGCATAATTAATCAATCTACCCACAAATTATTCTCCAAATGTCTGTTGCCAACACCCCTACCTCTGGGGTGTGAGGCTGTGAATTCCAAATTCTACACATTATACACAACTGTTGCTGCAGAAGAAATGTAGAGCTATGGTCCTTTCCTACACCTGTTCTGCACATCCTTAGCTGGTTTCCTATTGTTTTATGCCATGCTTGCCCCCATTTCACCACTTTCCTATCACCCTTTTTTCTTTTCTTTAATTTAAATTAGCTGGGATGTAAGCAGGACAAAGCAATGCTAACCATCTTAGCAACGCTTAGCTTCACAAAAAAACACAAAACACACTTACAACTGCTTAAAAATGCCTTAATCACTCTGTCTCCATCAACCCTTGTTCTGTCCAGCAATAAAATAATCAGCCCTACCATGTCTTGGACCCAGGATGCTGTGCATTACAATCACAGCAACATACCAGTACACCATCTGAGCTGTGGGAATTTGTAATGCTTTTACAAACATATCATGCATTCTGGTCATTTAACATTAATGGAAAAAAGTCATCGCTCCCAAGTCATGAACCCAGGACACTGGGCACAACAATGACAGGGAATTTGTAATGCTTTTACAAACATATCATGCATTCTGGTCATTTAACATTAATGAAAAAAAAGTCATCACTCCCAAGTCATGAACCCAGGACACTGGGCACAACAATGACAGGGAATTTGTAATGCTTTTACAAACATATCATGCATTCTGGTCATTTAACATTAATGAAAAAAAAGTCATCACTCCCAAGTCATGAACCCAGGATCCTGGGCACAAAAATGACAACAACATACCTCTACACCATTGGAGCTGTAGGAATTTGTAATGTTCTTACAAACATATCATGCACTACAGTCATTTCACATAAGGGAAAAGCATATATCTGTAATACTCTTATATACATATATATATGTAGATATAAATACAAAGATATATATATATATATATATATATATATATATATATATATATATATATATATATATACATATATATCTGCTAGAGTATCATGGTTTGATTTAACATATGATTCATGATAGATTCCAGGTA
This sequence comes from Protopterus annectens, assembly GCF_019279795.1. Classification (NCBI taxonomy): domain Eukaryota; kingdom Metazoa; phylum Chordata; order Ceratodontiformes; family Protopteridae; genus Protopterus; species Protopterus annectens. The sequence continues at coordinate 1,162,983,994 of NC_056727.1, forward strand.
TGAAACACAAATGAATGCCATTATTTACTGATTTCAATGCTCACATCATCCCACTGATTTCTCAGAAAAACACAAGTGTTTTGGGGAACAGACAAAACATATGAGCCACGCATCTGGACAGTGTCTAGACATGTGGACAGTGGAGACATATGACTGCAGTCATGCAACAGAAGAGAAAAAACAGTGAGATCTGCCAACCATTTCACGCAGGACCCTCTGAACCACAGTAAAACTAACACAACACTACCCCAAATCAGCTCTGGGGAATTACCCACGCATTTCCAAATACAGCATGCACTCCAGGGATAGAACTGTAGGGAAAAGCAGATATCGGTGTGAAAAATGTCCACCCACAACCATTTGTACCACAGTCACAGCAACATACCATTACCCCAAATGAACTCTAGAGTAGAGTGAGTGTGTGAACAAACATATCCTGATTGCCAGTCACACACTACATCGACATATACTGCCCCAACATACAGTCTACAGGGAATCCTGAGGTGTTAGGACATTTGCCAGTCTGCACTTACAAACATATAATCCTGATAGACCACCAGCAACTGTAGCAGCATGCATAGTCAGATAGAAAAAGAGCTATGAAACTCACATCTGCTACTTTCCCTACTCAGACCAACAAACATTTACACACAAATCTCCTGAAATCTGAAGAAGAAATACAGGATCTAGGGACCCAAGTAGATAGTCAGCTTTCCTTTGATAACCATGTTGCCAAAGTGGTTAGAAAATCCTTCTATGTGACCCATCTGATCACGAAAGGGTTCGCACCAAGATCTAAGGATGTAATGGTGCCCCTCTACACTTCCCTCATCAGACCCATTATTGAGTACAATGCACCAATTGGAATGTATCTGGCTAGACATCTCCAGCAGCTGGAGAGACCACAAAGGTACCGAACCAAGAGGATTACTGGCCTCAAACAGTTGCCCTATGCAGCACGATTGAAAAAGCTAAGACTGTTCTCTGTTGCATACCACTTTCTCAGAGGCAATCTCTGTCTAACGTACAGAGCCATGTCCAACCCAGAATTGTTGAACATGCTCCATCTTAGCAAAACCAAATCTACTCGAGCTACATGCTCTAGGGATATAAACCTCAACACAACAATGAATAGAACATGCTGGAGGGATAGATTCCCTTCGCAGAGACTTCCCTTACTATAGAACAGGGTCCTGATCTACATAAGACAGAGCCCCTCACGATCACTCTTCAAGAGGAACCTTGATGAGTGGATGAGTAACAGAAAGTTCACACCGGGGATCACACCAACAGCACTACTAGATAGGGGCCAAGGGTACTAGCTGCTAGTACAAGGGTCTAGGGAACTACTAAAGGGGAGGTGAATACCACACAACGTGGCTGAGCTAATATATGCCTTCGGGCAGATAGCCCAGTACCAACCTATGAACCTATGAACAACACTGCTACACAGGCTTGGCAGTCTGTTAAAAATGGCCAGACATACATAACTCAAAACTGTACAGATCTCCACAGAATGTCCAGGGTATGGGACCATATTTATGGCCACTGCTGCATACCACTTCCAGGACTCTGCTAAGTCACTGGGATGATTCCAGGAGTGCAATCATTAAATAATGATATACCATACCTCTGTACCTCTTACTGCAAGACATCTGGAAAAAGCATGACATAGTTGGGGTACAGGGGGGACAGAAAGAGGGATGTATCGCACATAATGGTGTTACAAACTGAAACAGTTGCTGGTGTTACAGGATTTGTTGTAACATAACATCCCTGAAGGATAAGATGTCTGAAACACTAATGGATGTCAACATTTACTGACTACAATCTTCACATTATTCTACTGATTTCACAAAAAAACAAAGTTATCTGAGGAACAGTCCAAACATAACAGGCAGACCTCTGGGCAGTCTGTGGACATCTGGACAATTGAGAGGTATGTCAGAGACATATCACTATCAGACATCAAGTCACACAGAGAATGCATGTCCAGACAAACCCTGTTAATCCAGCAATCCTCTATGTGTATAACAGCAATACTTACAATCTGTACCCAGTTCTGGAGCTTTCTCCCCCATGTTGTTGGGCCATCTCCACATGTCTTGTCCTGCAAGGTATTTACACCTACTGTCTGTGAAGCTGAAGCTCCCACACCTCCATAATGTCCTCCACACAGGCAAGGAAAAGGGGCAAAGCCCATATGAAGGACTTAATTGTAGCACTGTGTTGCTATGGCATTGGCTAATGGAAAGACAACACAGCTACTCTGGATGCAAGTAGCAAGTGGGAGACACCGATTGGTGCACAGGCCACCACCTGCTCATGAGCATTACCTACAAAAGGGAAGCTGCTGCCTATGCAACACAGGTCTGAACCCATCTACACAAAGACAGACTAAGATTACACAAACCTAACCATTTGCATTATTCTGAGGAAACTCTTCAGCACTATAACAGGTATGTCAATCATGTAAGCTTGTAATGGAATGCAGAATGGGGGATGCAATAATGCCAAATAGGACATTAAACACTAGGTCGCAACAAGACTGCTGGACTCACATGCTGCTGTCTGGCACCTATGGCCATTCCTGCTTGCCCTGTCTGCATTGACATGGATTACATCTCTGGCCCCTGAGTCACCCCAGCAAAGGTCAGGTCATGTATGACTACTACTGGAGTGTCTGTTGTGCAATAATGAGTGTGACAGTGCTTGGCCAGCTACCTGGGATGTTGTACATATTCATATGTCACCTGTGAATGCTACTGTGATATATATGCTTGTCCTACAAATGTAAGAAACTTATATAGGATATGTCCATAGTACACAACAGGCACAGAAGTCTGTGTTGAACTGTATGTTATATACTGAGTCCATTCCTGACAACTGTCCAGAGTTTTTCAGACTGACCACATGTCTGCCTCATATTTGTAGTCAATGCCTCATACAGTTGTGTATTGTCTGGCACATCACAGGTAACCCATTAAAGACTGAAGTCATAACATAATAGCATACATTTGATTGTCAGAAGTCTTATCCTGCGGAGTAGACCTGTGAATGCAATACCGTCTTTGCTGGCAACTATCTGTGTTTCAGCTAGATTCATAAAGTGACATTATTTTCTGGCCTTTCTCCACCAGTGAAATGTGCCCTTGTGCAGATGTTTTGCTTTAACAGAAGCTAGGTGTCTTAGCATGAAACCCACATCAATGCAGGCATCCCTTGTCCTGTAGGATGCTGACATTTGTGCAGTCACTGACACCTGATTTGTAGCTATGGAGAACACACCCATCTTGCCAGGTTGCCAGGTTACTCATCCCATCATACGTTTAGTCCCCAAATGGAGGGCTGCAAAGCCACAGCAGGTGGAGTGTTGAACATATGGCCAAAATGCATGATGCACTGGAGAAATCCTGAGTGCAGTTAATAGTTGAGAAAACACCTATGTAAATCATAGCTAGCTACAGGCCTCCAACCATGACACCCACCACACCTACTGGAACTTGCTGGAATCTGTTAGGATTCAATCGTCTACCCTGCTCCTGGGTGACTTAAACTATTCAACTATAGTGTGCATGACATTTGTCATCTGAGCATGAAAGCACAGAGATTCCTTGGCATTGTCAATGGCAATTCAGTGGATCAGCAGTCAACATTCCTACGACAGGTGGAAATAACCTGTACCTGGTCCTAACCAACATGAATAGCCACTGTAGCACTCCTACAGTGTAATCCTCCTTGGTAAGATCTGACCACATAGCCATCACTTTTCAGGTCACCATCTCCCCTGCCCCCCCTCTTGTTATGGTCAAAGAAAATTGATTTTACACAAATGACTATAAATCTCCTCAGAGCATGCAGAAGTAGTTTTACAGCCAATGTCCCATCAGTTGGAACTAGCAGTAGTGTCCAGACCCACACCACATTACTATATAGGCACCTACATAGCTGTATGGACTCAGCAATACCTGACAGGACAACATCATCTCCCTCAAGGTAGGGTAAACATCCGTGGTGGACAGCAGCAATACCCAAATGCCATAATAGGTGGAAATAATTGCTGGACAGGGTCAAGAAGGAACAGGTGCCTTATTGGAACCAGTGTCACCTCGGTGTGCCCAAGCAAATAAGGTCACAAGTGAATTACCCTAAGGCTATCTTTGAGTGCAAATTGAACACATACACCACGCCAATCACTAGGCTTTCCACACGTCTCTGCAGCCACAGAGGCAACACACAAATCTGCTCTGTAGTAGTGGTCAATAACACCACATACACATATGGCATAGATATAGGCAACTGGCTGCAGACAGGTGAAGTGTAAACATCACCTCCGAGTACCTCATTGGTACACATGTACATGCACATCACCTGCCCCCCTCTCCTCATCATTAAGAAACAGTTCCATAATGCCCTCTCAAAGGCAACACACAAAAGTCTCCATAGGCCTGATACCATCCCTGGCTGCATCCTACATGAACACAGGTATGGGCTCTCAGATCCATTCCACACTTTAGTCAACCACAGCCTGAGCACAAGGTGTCATCCCATCTGCACAGAGGACAGCCACTGTCACACCTATACACAAAGGCAGAGCAATCCACAGACCCAGCCAGTAATATGCACATCAGCCTAACTAGCCTGCTCTGCAAGGGCATGGAAGGCAATATCAAGGACATTATAAACAGGGACATCGACAACATTGAAATGCCTGAGCCCACACAGCATGGTATTGTCAAAGGGAGATCAGGCCTGTTAAACCTGGTCGACCTCTCTGAATTGGTCAACAAACACAAGGGCGAGGGGAAGATGGTGAACAATGCATACCTTCACCTAGCCCAATTCTCTCCAATAATCGCCAGGTGGCCAGAATACATATGCTTACACAGCTAGACACCGAGCTGTATGTTACCAGATGGGTAGCTAAGTGGCACAATGATAGTACCCACTCAGTCAAAGAAGTGGAACCCACCTCTAGTAGTACAGTTTACAAAGTGGTGTACCCCAAGGATCAGTCTGGGGGCCTCTACTGTTTCAGATATATGTATCTGAGGTACAGGGCAAAAGCAGTGGTCTGTGACTGACCAGGTGCACAGATGCTTGCAAGCTGGCTACTGTCTTAAATTCACCTACTGATGTGAGCATCCCAAAAGAGGCCCTCACCCAATTAATGACTGGTGCAAGAAGCATTTCTGTAAACTGAATGCCAGGAGAGGCATCATTCTCCCTGCTGTGGTAGAAGTCATCCACACTAATTATGACAGTAATAATATACTGAGCATGCAATCAGGTGTGAGGTGATTTGTGCACCAAGGCTGGAAGCAGTCTGACAGTTTCCCACCATGTGGGCACTATTGTATGGAAGGCTGTCTACATGGCCCACTTCACAAATATGGGTATGTCATCCAGGAACCAGGAGGCCACAACATACCTGTACTCCACCCTTATCAGATGCTTTACCAAGTACAATGGCTCCTTTGGCATGTACTTTGCCAAGCAAATGCAGAAGTTGCAGAGAACACACAGATTCCTGACAAGGCAATTCTAGGGTCTTCAACACCTATCCTATACAGGTAGGCTGAAAGCCCTGTCCCTGTACTCAGTCTCATACAGACTGATCATAGGTGACCTGTTTCTGGCATGCAAGGCCTTGTCCAAACTAGCCTTGATGGTGTTTCTGCATATCTGTAAGAGAGATTTTACTCATGCATCATGCAGGCAAGGCCCTCACCTTGTCTGTTACATGTATAGGACTTGTTGGCAGGATAGTGTAGTGTCCCACACAATACACTGTCAGTAAAATACACTCCCTCCCCATGTCTGGCAAATTAAATGTATAGCCCTCTTGAAAAAAAAGCTGTATGACTGCATGGAAATGAATTATACACCCCTGGGATCCCATGTGTATCCAGCTGGACAGGGGGAAACAGGTGCTGGCTTGGAAGGGGCATGGGCAAAATTCTAGGCTAAGCTTATGAGGGCATCAGGGCCAATAGCCTGGTATCATCTATGAGGTTATGAATGTAGAACGTTACATGTTCCCTGTATGTATTGCAGACTGTCCTGCAATGTTGTCTGAAATGAATCCTTGTGAGCCTGAACTGTGTATGTACTGCAGTGATAGTGTACAGTCTTGTCCCCTCATCAGTTACCATCACATATTGCCACACCTTGTCATTGTGTGTGGTCTGTATAGCAGTAAGTCAGCTCTTACAGTACATGCATATGCACTTGGTGACACTGTATAGCTTACTCCAATAGCCTTGGTCTTGGCCACAATTACCATTCTGCTACTAGGCCCATCACACAGTAGGATTTGCCACCCTTTGTTGTGGGCCTGACAGTAGCAGTGAAAGAGATGGATTGCAGCAGGCAGAACTACCGTAACATCTGCCCTGAAGTGCCCATAGGTGTCACAGCTGTGCCAGACTGTACCAGGAGTGTGTGTGTGTGTGTGTGTGTGTGTGTGTGTGTGTGTGTGTGTGTGTGTGTGTATATGTGTATATATATATATATATATATATATATATATGTATATATATATATATCTATATATATATATATCTATATATATATATATATATATATATATATATATATATATATATATATATATATATATATATATATGTATATATATATATATATATATATATATATAGATATATCTCAGCCAACATAATACTGCAGGGTATAAATTTACATATGTTGTGTTCCACTCGGAGGCAAACACAGGGGTCGGTGTCCCTCCCCCTAACAACTTGATGTCAGTATCTTAGCGGACTCCCGTAATGATGGTGGTCATAGTGAGGCCCAGGTGTTGTTGTTGGTGCCTGGATCATTGCCATTGTTTGGTATTCCACTTTCACCCACCATGTCCCGCACACAGTCAGTATGCCCACACATGCCCAGTCCCCAGCAGCCATGGATAATGGACAGGTTAAGGGTGGTGGCATGGAACAGGCTAGTGTGTTGAGTATGGCAAGTGTGAGTGTAGACACCAGCCATAGGCAGTGAGCAGAAAAGGCACACATAGACAGATAGACAAGGGTATTCAACAGAGGACTGCTGCCCATCAAGCCCCTGTCACAAGTGCCATGGCAGGTGTCACCAGAAGTATGTTACAGTCCATCATGGAGGCACAGGCATGTACTGACTGGGACACCAGACAGATGCTCAGGGTCATGAATGCAGCGCTCCCTGCCATGCGTGATGACCTCCACAGGAGTTGTGATGCCATACATAATTTTCCAAAGTTGTGGATAGAGAGTGGGGTGAGACATTGTCACTGCCTGACTGTGCAATGTCTGTGCTTGAGCATGTGGTGGGAGTAGGTCATCGGTCAGGTGGACAGAGTGTGTAACCGAATACATTTCTGCAGCGGACACTATTCTGGCACAGCTGCCTGCCTGCTTACTGAATCACTAATTACCTCATTTGAATGGTTTTCTCCAGCAAATGAGGTAATTAGCTTTATCCAGTGGTGTCCATGCCAAAATAGTGGTGGGAGGCTTGTGCACGCTCCCAGCCTACTTTCCTGAATTGCATAGGCTCCAAACTCCATGTCCGGGCTGTGCCACTATTTGGACATGGGATTTTAGGTTGCTGAATCCCAGGGTATATCTGACTTCTCAGCAGCAAGCCTAACAGGGAATATGAAAAAACAACCAAAGAATCACTGGTTAAAAAGACATAATACAAGTCCCTTACAATACTCTTAAAATGGCATGCAACAATGCAAGAGCAACTAGCCTAGTACTTATATGAACCCATGAATCTATAATTAAATGCAATTCATTGCCAACCAACCTAGCACAACTGAAACATAGAATAAAGACACACCTTCTGGTTAAACTCAACATTA
>NC_056727.1:1162996857-1163097674 GCF_019279795.1 Protopterus annectens
AACCTGATGTAACCCAGCAGAGTGCATTTTGCAAAAAGGGCCTGGAAAAAAAAAACTAAATTAAAAACGTATTTAGAGCTAAAATATTAACATTACATTAATAGACTTCATGCTGTCCAGTTTATTCACAGCCAAATAATAAACTCACTCTCAACAGTCAACAAAACAAGAAGCCCAAAGACTGTACCCAAAGAACATGACTTGTGATGATGCTCCTGTTTATTACAATAAGTTCATTCATATTCACCTAGTAGCCAACATCAAGGATCAGTGGCTGGTTCTCTTCCTGCAGTTAATAACAGGAATCTTGAAGCAGGTAAGCTTGGTTCTATGCAGTATTACATGAATGATTTGCAATTTTATTTTTCCACTTGGTTAGCTAAGATGGATATGCTTGGGGTATCTGTTGCTGATAAAGGGAACTTAAGACTATTCAGACTTTGGTTCCAAAACTGTGAAAAGATATTAAGTAAACAAATTAGTATGCAATTAGAAAATATACATTTCAATGAATGTTTACATTTAAAAATTGTCGCACAAGGTTTTTGTATGTCTAAATTTCACAGTAGGATTGAGGCAGGCTCAAGATCTTATGATAATCTTATGGATATTTACAATAGACATGGGTTTGAGTTAATGCAAGCTCTCATAACAATTTAATGAGAGTAAAATACAGGAGCTACTTTCTGATGTCAGTGACCTTAATGGTAAAATACATGATGATTTTCTCTTTAACTTGCACAAGAATTGTTGCGTAGTGTTGTGATGCTATGAACAATGGGAAGAAAGGAAAGACTGTGCAGGATTAAACACACTACAGAAACAATAACGTGTATTCTGAATTTCAAAGTTAAGGATAATGGTTTAGACTTTAAAAGAAATTATAGGAGAGATTCAGTGGTTTTAGATGATCATGATATGGTTGATAATATTAGGCAAAATGGTGATCAGGAAGTTGTTAACATGGATTGGTGAGCCAACAACACCTGCAGGGAGGAGAGAACAGAAATCAGTACAGAACTTCATTATCATATGACCAGACTCTGATCCCCCAAGTCAAAATCATCAAACAAAGGGAGGAGGGAACAGGAATCAATACAACTATTCATTACCACATGACCAGACTCTGTTCCCCAAAGTCAAAATCATCAAACAAAGGAATGAGGGAACAGGAATCAGTACAACACTTCATTACCACATGACCAGACTCTGTTCCTCAAGTCAAAATCATCAAAGGAAGGAGGATGACAAAGTAGAGGGAATCGATAGAGGCAAACAAATAAGACAGAGAAGGATAGAGGGGACAGACTTGGTTTTGTTGGGGGTGAAAAGTAGCAATTTGGTTTTGTTAGGGTTTAGGATAAGTTGGATCTGAGTGATCCACCAATCCACAGAGTTAAAGGATTCCTGTGTGAGTTGCTGTAGCATAGTAAGTGATGGAGCAGAACAGATAAGTATCGAATCATCGACATATTGAATGAGTGAAGCATACTGTGTGGCGGTATGGAGATTATTGGTAAATATGGAGAAAAGAAGTGGGCCTAATATTGAGCCTTGTGGTATGCCTGTAGTAGTTGGGAGTGAGGGGGATAGTACACCTTGCCATTGGAGATATTGCTGCCTTTCTGATAGATACCTTTTGAATCAGGCTATCAAGTTAGGGGCAAAGGATAGGGATTCCTATGACATAGTCGAACTTGTACAAGTTTGAACCTTATATGGTCAAGACCATAGGTTCGAACATGTACAAATTCGAGCATTTCAATGGAAATCTCCATAAGGGGAGATTTCCATTCTGTTGAATGCGGTCCGATCTCTGAGTAGGTGTATTTAAGTAGTGAGGGGTGGGGGGGTGCAGACCCCCAGAGGGGGAGTGCAGTGGGGCTTGCCCTCCTGCTTACAACAGTTTATTTTGTTTTTCCTTCTTTTTTTTTTTATTCATAGTCGAAGTTTTGTAACTTCGAACGGAATGGTTCATACATTTTGTGTTTGAAGTTATAAATCTTTGATTATGTGATATAGACCCAAGGATAGGGAGGCTATGGAGTCTAGTAGTATGGAATGTGAGACCATGTCAAATGCCTTGGACAGGTCTAAAAATATTAAAAGCCAATATGGAGATGGCAGTGATCAAAAACAAACTAGGAACACACACCCAATATGCTGTAGAAGTCCAATGAAGGGAGAGCCAAAATACAGGACTGTAGTTTATTATTAAAATCCAGCACCAATAACACACAGAGAAAATTTAATTAACACAGTGAAATATGATAATCGTGTTTTCATTCAACACTTCATCAGATGTAAAAATAACGTAACTACTAAGCATTGTTTAAATTTCAGTTCTGAATAAGTGGCTTGGAGAATGGGGCAATCAGTGCTTAAAATTAATAAACATTAGGGCCAATCACCATGAATAGTACAAATCATGAATATGTATGTTTGAATGTAGTACGTTTGAAAAACCATCATTTTACACATCACATATTAAACCATAAAAATTTGATTAATGATAAAATCGTGCTTAAAAACAACTGATACTAGAAAGTCATATATTAAAAATATATATGTAAACTAGTAAATAATACATAAGTCTATATTGTTAAATAATCTGTAAAACATACCATTGAGAATATCGTTAAAAAAGCAGTAAAATACAATACATAAATTCCCTCTAGTGGACAAAAGTGATAATTACAATTTAGCAGCTCTTAGTTTGAATACTGGAAGAATGGAAAGCATATCATTTAGACCAGGTTGTTTGGTGGCCTCTAACACTATTTGCCAGTAAAGCTTACGATATTCAAGTTTAGCTTCCCACATGCCCCCTCTAATTTCTTTTGGAACAACCTCCAATACAAAAAATACAAATGAAGGTTGTGAACATAACTGTCTAATGACGAAAAAAGGGCATTGTTTGTATTTGCCTTACTTATTTCACACATATGTTCATAAATGCGGGTTTTTAATTTTCTCTGTCTTACCAATGTAAAATGAATTGCATATCTTGCACAATGCAATATACACTTTTCCACTCATATTACAGTTAGAGAAACACCTACTCTTGAGAGTTCTGTCCCTACTCTTAATTTCTAGTGAAGGGGAATTAATTATATGGGGGCACTGGGAGCATGCACCACATTTAAAAGTCCCTACCCTTGTGGGATTAAATTGTGATCTGAAAGTACTTCCAAATTCAAAAAGGTTTTTGAAATTCCTTATTTTTCTATATATAAATGTTAAGGAATTCTTAAAGAGAGGTTCAAGGTCAGAAATTTCCTTAAATTTCTCTGATTCTTTACTAATGGTTTTTCTAATGGTTCCAGCATCTCCGTTAAAATCTAAGACATATGCATCATTCCATTCATTGGATGTATCTGTCTGGTTAGAAAAACCTTCATGGGAGACAAACGCGGCTTCCACTCCGAAAATTGGAGCAAATCTATCTGTTCTGCCCTCTATAACCTCTATTGTAACTTGTTCAATTAGACTAAGAGGGTCACCTCTCTCTTTAAACGTTTCACACACAACATCACATTCTACATGAAAATCATTGTCGTTGGATGTCATATGACTAATCCTAATATGTTGACCTTTTATAAGGTTCTTTTTCTAAAAGTAAGGATGACCACTAGAGAAATGTAGGTAGGAATTTGAAAAAGTACTCTTTCTGTATACTTTAGACGTAAACCTACCATTGTATTTTGTAATGTGTATATCTAAATAAATAAGTTCATGTATATTAGAACTATAGGTAAATTCTAAAAATTCTGTTGTACCTTTTAAATAAATAAGGAAATCCTTAAACCTTTCTAAGCTCTCCATCCAAAAGATAACAATGTCGTCTAAAAAAACGCTTGTAAAGAGACCAGCAGTTGTTAAATTCACTGTTCAGCACATATGTGTTTTCCCACCAGGTCAAAATACTGTTGGCATATGTGGGGGCACATTTGGCCCCCATTGCCACACCTTTTTTTGCTTGTAAAACTCACCTTCATAAAACATGTAGTTGTTTTTTAAGATTAACTCCATTAATGTTAAGCAATTGGTGAAATCATTGTTGGAAAAATGACCATATGTGCTCATTGCTTCCTCCAACCATTGAAGGCCTGTATCTTGAGGGATACTACCAAACAGGTCTACTATATCAAGTGCAAGGAATGTAATCCCTACAAGATATGTCAGGTTTTAACTGTCTGAGAAAATCCCAAGAATATTTAAGTACTGCTGGTCCCCTCAAAGATAAATCTTTTAACTTGATATCAACAAATTTGGCTAAGGAAGCTGTAATAGAGCCTTCCAAAGATACTATTAAACAAAGTGGTGGATCTAAGGGGTTCTTATGGACCTTAGGAATACCGAACACTGAGGAAACCCTAGGATGTTTGTTAGATAAAAAATTAAAAATATCCAAACTAATAGAGCCTTCTAAAAGTAAATCATTCAACATGAGGTGAATTCTAGAATGAGCTAGGTTGACTTCATTGATAGAGGCCCTTGAATATTTACAATTTTCATTAAGTTGTTCCTTTACTTTGGGCTCGTATGTCTCTTACTAGTCTCTTACTAGTCTCTTACTAGTCTCTTACCACTAATCCTGACTACTTCTCTCACTACTGATTCTCTCTGTAAACTATAAATTGCCCTGTTTATTCTGTCTCACATATTTTACCACCTCTGTCTTTCTGACTATATGTTTCCCTACTCACCTCTCATCAACTACACAATCTGCTGATTGTTCCTGCTCTTCTCCTACTCTCCTTGTTTCTACCCGCTCCGTTCGCCCTGCGGGCTCACTCCGCTCCCCTACCCTGCCCCCAAATTCCACCCGCCCCCAGTACCTCTACCTTTATACTACCATAACCACACCCACTGTCTTCCCACACCAATCAGTCTCCTCCTCACTAGTAACACCTACTCCCTTTTTCCCGCTCAAATTTTCCACATTTGCTCATCAATCAAATCACACCTATCCAATTAGGCCTCATCATCCTCCCCACCACCACTCCCCAGCATACTCACACTAATCGCTCACTTACTGGTCACCCCTCCCCCTCCTTTATCAACCTACTACCTACTCTATATACATATCCCTCTCTTGTAACTAATAACACTACACAAAACTAGTACCTCTAAATAGCCTATTCCACCATGTTATCTAAACAATCACAAATCTCCTATCTATTGCTTTTACTTCTCAGCCTATCCTACCTTCACTACCTCACCCAGCCCCACACTCCATACCATCAACACTCCTTCCATGTAACTAACCATCTTTCCTTCTCTCACCCACACCCTTGGACCCCAATCTCCCCCCACCTTTATCCTATAGAAAACATCCTATTTTTTCCCTACAAACTTATTACCTCACATAAACCTCCTACCCCACTAATAACTAACAAACCCTTAATACTTTCACCTGAATCCAACCTACACTCCAAACTGTGCTACTACCTCTCTAACTCAATCTCATACTTGATCTGTAGTCTACTATCAGGTGACATCCATCCCAACCCTGGCCCATCCAACTCATCCACCACAAACAAATCAATATTTCTTACTTCTTTAAATTCTCAGAGCATAGTTAATAAAATCCAAAACCTCCATGCCTGGATAAATCATAATAAACCTGACATCCTATCCATCTCAGAATCTTGGCTAAAACCCCACATAAAAGACTCTGAAGTTATTCCACCAAATTACTGTATCATTAGAAAAGATAGATCCCACAAAAAAGGGGGAGGAGTAGCACTCATATACTCATCCTCCTTATCAGTCACTCCCTATAATAAGCCTATTCCACCCTTTAAGAATGCCGAACTACTCCTTGCAATACTTCAAATTAACAAACACAAGCACATATGTATAGCTTCCCTCTACATTCCCCCAGGGGATAATATTTCTACCCTTGAACACATCCTCTCCTGGCTCTCCACCAACATCAGTAATGAAACAATAATCCTAGGAGATGTGAATATTAACTGGGCTTCTATTCAATCTCCTACAAATCCACTCAACATCAACCTCTACAACTTTTCACAACTAATTAACTCTATAACACATCCCTCAAAAAACCCCTCCAGTGGCAGTATTTTGGACTGGATTCTAGTCTCACATCCTCAGTACTTCTCTGACAGGGGTACTCTTCCAGATCCTCTTAGTGACCATCTCCCCATCTTTACATACCGAATCCATTTATCCTTACATCGTTCCCACAACTGTATTACCGTACGTAACCAAAAAAACTTTAACACAACATCCTTCACTAACTCCCTAAAAGCTATAAACTGGAACTGTCTAAAAACATTACCTCTCGACAACGCAGTTGCTCACTTTAACACCTTATTCCTAAAAATTTTAGACCACCATGCTCCCATAAGGACAAAGAGAATAAAAACTAAAACAGCCGCTTGGCTTACTAAAAACACACTAACTATTATGAGGCAAAGAAATAAAGCCTGGGCTCTCTACCTAAAAAATAGGTCCCCCCTCACCCTTCTTGAATACAAAACACTTCGAAACAAAGTAAAAAAACTCATCATTTCCGACCGACAAAACTTTTTTCCACACTACAAAACAACAATAAAACTAACCCTCAGAAATTCTGGAAAGGTATCTCCACTCTCCTTAACCCCGGCAAACTAGACACCCCCTCCCCTGACCCAAATGCTACTGACACTGACTTAGCAACCCAATTTAACACTTTTTTCATTGACTCTATCTCTAAACTTACTTCTTCTTTCTCTAATACCTCCACAATCTCCACATCACCTCCTCCCTCCTCTACCATTACTCTTTCCTGTTCTTCCACCACTCCTTCACTCTCCCACACTAACTCACAATCCTTTACCCCTTCTTCTACTATCACCCACCCCTCTCCATCTCCTTCCCTACTTCCCACACTTCCCAGTGTCCTCCCTTCTCATTAAAACCAATTCCCACTTTTACTATAAAAAAACTCATTCAGAAATTGAAGCCATGCTCCAATGCTCCAGATGATATCCCTGCTTATTTTCTCAGTCTAGCCGCTGAAGCAGTCACCTACCCCATTAGTATTCTAATTAACCGTTCAATCCAGGAATGCATAGTACCCGAAATTTGGAAAAAGGCCTTCATTATACCATTACATAAAGGAGGCAATAATCAATAATGTTACAAACTTCCGTCCCATTGCTATCCTGTCTCCTATCTCTAAACTCTTAGAAAAATGCATACAACTACAACTTCTTCCACACCTCTTAGATAAACAGCTTCTAACACCCACACAACATGGATTCAGGCCAAATCATAGTACTATGACTGCCCTTCTCTCCTTCCTTGAAACTATTAACAAAGCCCGGGATTCTGGCCTTATTGTCTCCACCCTTCTACTAGACCTTTCTAAAGCCTTCGATACTATCTCTCATAGCCTGCTTTTAACTAAACTCTCTAAACTTAACCTATCCCTTCTTCCTTGAATTGGTTCTCCAGCTACTTATCTAACCGATATCAAGCAGTAAAATGGAAAAAGGCCACCTCCTCATTTCTTAATACCCCAACCGAGTCCCCAAGGATCCATATTAGGTCCCCTTCTTTTAATATATTTATAAATGATTTCCAGAATTCTATTCCTCTCTCAAATATCATCCAATATGCAGATGATTCAACTATCATTTGCTCTGCCACATCTACCCCTGTACTCCTAAAACTTACACAAGAAGCTTTTCAACTACTGAGCAATGGATGAAAAGAAACCACCTTGTATTAAATGCCTCTAAAACCAAACTAATGGTATTTACTCCTCTAAAACTACCTCATTCAACTTTAACTCTTTCACTATCACTAGCCATAACAATATACCTCTGGAACTGGTATCAGAGACCAAATTACTTGGTGTCCAAATTGACAACCAGCTTAAATTCCATTCCCACTTACAACTAAACATCAAAAGACCCATCAAAAACTAGGCATGCTCTACCGACAAAATAACTACCTTACCCCTGCCACTAAAGTAACTCTCTACTTCCTTTCTTATCCCCCCCTTCTCTATGGAACTCCTCTTCTCACTAACCTACAATCCTCTCTTAAATCTCAACTTTCCTCCTGCTACAACAAAATTGCCAAATTTGCTACCAGCCAAAAGTCATCCTCCCATCACTGCCCTTCTCTCCAAAAACTAAAATGGCTAGAACTACCAAATCAACTCATATATATTCAACTAACTCTTGTACATAAGCTCATTTTTAACCCCACCCTCTGTCCTTCACTCTCTTCTACCTTTAAGATGTACCTTCCTGATCGAGTACTAAGGTCCAATAATCAAAATCTAATAGAAGTGCACAAACCATCCCGTCCACCAGGCAAAATCTTCTATCCTATGGTTTAGCACGTCTCTGGAACTCCCTACCACCCTCCATTCGTACTACTTCTAACCATTACTCTTATAAAAAATCTCTTCACTCACACCTAATATCCCAATGGGAATGCTCCTGCTCTCTCCCCACATAACAAATTATATCAAACTCCTGTTACATTCTTCTATGGAAAGAAACCCTTCCTCACCTCATTCAAGGCCTTAGATTCCTTCTTTCTCTCTTTCTCACTTCTCTCTTGATCTTATTCTCTTCTAAAAACTTTCTCCTTCTATTTATCTCTCCATATACTTTTATTCCAGTACTTATATGTTAGTTATATATTGCATCAGACTGCTGCTACTATATGCATTTTGTAAACAATGAATCAGACTGTAACTATGAACTATTCCTAAGAAGAAATGCCTCTCTGCTGTACAATGCAATGTTCCATTGCCAGTCAGTTTTAACTCCAACCTCATCAATAGTGTGTATTTCTTGCAATGTTTGCAATGTTTGCTGTATAAATTGTAAAGGTCTTGTTCAAAACTGCAACCTTTGTATAAATATAATCTTTAAACTATTGTAACCTATAGTGCTATTGGAGCTTTTCTCCCCAGGACTCCATTGAAAACGGGTTCAAATGGCCCAATGGACTATCCTGGTAAACCAACTGCAAATAAATAAATAAATAAATAAATAAATAATACTATCCATTAAAACAGCTGTGCCACTTTTGTCCACTAGAGGGCATTTATGTATTGTATTTTACTGCTTTTTTAACAATATTCTCAATGGTATGTTTTACAGATTATTTAACAATATAGACTTATGTATTATTTACTAGCTTACATATATTTTTTTAATATATGACTTTCTAAGCATCTGTTTTTTTAAGCACAATTTTATCATTAATCAAAGTTTTTATGGTTTAATATGTGATGTGTGAAATGATGGTTTTTCAAACGTACTATGTTCAAACATACAAATTCATGATTTGTACTATTCATGGTGATTGGCCCTAATGTTTATTAATTTTAAGCACTGATTGGCCCTTTTTCCAAGCCACTTATTCAAAATTGATATTTAAACAATGTTTAGTAGTTTTGTTATTTTTACTTCTGATGAAGTGTTGAACAAAAACACAATTATCATTTTTCACTATGCAGTGAAATTTTCTCTGTGTGTTATCGGTGTTGGATTTTAATAATAAACTACATTCCTATATTTTGGCTCTCCCTTCATTGGACTTCTACAGTACCTGTGTGTGTGTTCCTGGTCTATAAATATTGCAGATACAAAGTATTATTATTTCTGTGCTGGTTGGCCAGATTGGTGAAAGAAAGCAGAGCGGTTGTTGTACTGTGGTGTGGCCGGAAGCCATGCTGAGTGGGGGAGAGGAGAGTATGTGCATTTAGGAATTGCATTACTTGAGAATGTATACATTTTTTGAGTATTTTAGATAGGGGGATAGAATGGCAATGGGGCGATAGAGTATTTGTAGGAGTTTCCACCTTTGTGAAATGGAATAATAGAATATAACTACCAGAGTTGTGGGACATATACTTCTTCTATGGAGCAGTTAATAAGTATAGATATTGGGTAGGATAAGGATTAAGCAGCTATTTTTAGGAACTTGGCTGGTAGATTGTCAGTGGCAAGGGTGCTAGATTTCAGTTTTTGGAGGATTCTTTTGATTGTAGAGGTAGGAACGGGTGAGAGAATAAAGGATGGGATGTTGTCAGGGTCTTTGATAGGGTTATGTATTGGGTTGTTCTTGGATACATGGGAGAACAGTGTTAGAATAGATTCTGTAAAATGGTGATTAAATTGAGAGGCAATGTCCTTGTTGCCATTGGTGGAGTTTGGAGTGGGAGTGGTAGTTTTGTCTGGTTTAATAAGAGTGTTGAGGGCATGCCAAAACGTTTGAGGATCTTTTGAGTGTCTGTTTTGGATATCAAGGAAGTAATTTTGTTTGTCGAGTTTGGTTTGTCTCTTGGCTTGATTTCTAAGATGTAGGTAGTTTTGTTTGGCTAAGCTAGTATTGTCCTTCTTCCAGGTTTTCCAAGCCTTGTCTCAAGATTTTAGCAGGGCTCTAGTTTCCCTGGTTAACCATGGTGCATAGTTTGCCTTGGCTCTAATTTTTCTGATGAGTGCAACTCTATTAAGAACATTGATGAGAATACTGTTGAAGTAGTTAACAGACTGGACTAAGTTTAGGGTTTTCAGTGGTTTCCAGTTACTTTGTTTTAGAATACTGCTAAGTTCTTGTATATTTAGTTTATAGTCATTTCTGACTTGTCTAAAAATGATGGGTTTGGTTATGTTGGTACGTTTCCGCAGGAGGAAAGTTGGGAGATGGTCACTAAGACCATCTGGAAGGCACCCTGTCTGGTTGTTTTCTTTGGGGCAGTTGACTAGTGTCCAGTCTAGAATACATTGTTTCTATTTTTTTTATCGATTCTAGTGGGTTCTAGGATAAGTTGGGTAAAATTGAACAGATTAATATGGTTAGTCATGTTGTTAGAGGTGCAGGCTAACCAGTCAGTGTTTAGGTCACCTAATAAGATAGTTTCTTGAGGGAGATTATCTGTCGCCCATTGTAGCAATTCTTCAATGGTGGGTGAGTTGTTACCTGAGGGTATATAACAGCAGAAAATTATGATAGTTTTTGAGTTATTTATGCTTAGGGTTAAGCCTAAGGTTTCGGCATTTTGAAATTTAGCTATGGAGGGTTTGTAAAGGTTTGATGTTAAGTATATTTTTAAAGAGGATTGCAACCCCACCTCCCTTTTTACATACTCTGTCCAATCTTAGGATGTTATATCCTGGTGGGAGAATTCCTTCATTTTGAGTATGAGGTTTGAGCCACATTTCAGTAATAATTAGTATGTCTGGGGAGTAGTGTGCTATAAATGCATGAAGGTCATGAAGCATGTTGGAGATACTTCTGATGTTTATATTTAGAATCAAGAGGTCTAAGACTTGCCTAGCTGAGAGTAGAGAGTTTTGTGGCCCTGAGTTTGGGTGTATGTCGCCTGATAAAAGTAGATTTTTTGTGGCTATTAGTATGTGTTTAATTGTGTGCAATATGTCTATGTTGGATCTCAGAGATATTTTCCTAGTGTAAGATGGCATTGTGTGAGGCTTATGAATGTTTAATATTATGCTATCTTTAAATAATGTAGAAGAAAAAGGAAAGTTTATGTGTGAGTATGTGTTTGTTTGAGAAAGTGTTGTATGGAATGATGTGTTTTGTAGTGATATGTCTGTATATATTGATGCGGTGTATGTTAAGTATGTGAGGGTTAGGAAGAGACATCCTAGGATGAATGGTATTTTGTGAGGGGGTAGTATTTAGGCTTTAGTGGTCTTGGGGTTTAACCATGGAGGTTTGTGTGAAGGCATGTCAGGTGGATACTATGTGTGCTTATATGGTTGAAGTTGGATGGGGTGTGTGATAAGGGAGGAGTGTTTTCATAGAATTAGGAATAGGGGGTATGGACAGTGGAAGTGTTTGGAGGTCTTTGATTGGAGGAAGGAATGGTCAGGTGATAAGGGGATGGAATAAATGTAGTAGGGGTGGGTGGGGAATGGGGCACAGTAGGGGAGCGGAGTGAGCCGAGTGCAGAGAGGCGAACGGAGCAGGGCTACACCAGTCCCTGCGAGTACAGAACCTATCAGTGGGACTGTTCTGTTCCGGACAGTGAAGGAGGAATGTTTTCCAGTGAGTAGTACAGCCAATTCCTTAGAGTTTAACTTGCTGAAGAAAGTTATACTAATTAGTATAGCTGCAGGAGAAGAGGGAAGACCTAGGGGGAAATGGTGCCAGTGCTGTGGATCCCCAAGCAGTAGACTATATACTCAAAATCCCACAATTTAGAAGTTAACAAATTTAATAATGTTAATTGACCTTGTTTCTTAAGAGTGTTGTACAAGGCAGGGTTTGTCAGTTGGTGAAAAAATTCAGTGTCTGCCTCGAACAGTTATACCTAGCATTGCAAGTCTTTCATGGAGGGCGGACTGGGTTTGGTGAACAGATTTAACTCTGTAATTTTCAGCTGTGTGCTCAAACAAGTTCCATGAAAGCCAACTTCTTCCACCAAGTTGATCATGTCCATAAATAGACCCCACAGAAACCTACCTCCAGTTCATACTGACAGAGTTCTCAGCTATTCTGAATTCTGTGAAAAGTAACATTGATATTAAATTCAACCCTATTTAATTTTGTCCAGTGGACTGTCTATTCAAGTAGCTTTGTAACATACATTGGTCATATAAAGAACTAATCATCTGCAAATTTACCAGTCCAGCAGTTTCTCACCTCTGGAAAAGAAGACATAAAAATAAGAAATTAAATAGTGGGTCCAATGCCACCCTCTTTCTAGGACTCTGCTAGTAATGTTGTATTTATGATACTAGAAACCCTGCATACAAACCTTAGCTGTAGTAATATCTAACCAGTTTGTTTTTTGTCTATCAACATGCTGTTCAAATCAATTTAATAACTACCTCGGTGACTGACCTATGTGATACTGAACAAAAGCCTTTGTTAAAATCCCGAAAAAAAAATGTCTGCTGGAACCTTATTTTCAAGGGCAAGAACCACCTCTGCTTAGAAGCATATAAGATTTGTTATCAAATAATTGCCTTTTGTGAAACCATGCTGGCGAATATAACAGTATAATTTTTTTCATAATGAAGCATTTTTTTCTAATAATATTCTCTCAGAACTTCCTCTCAAACTACTGAGGTTAATAGGTCTGCAGCTGACCATCTCAAAACTCCCCATATTTAAAGGAATAGTATCTGTGTACTTACATGACTTGGGGGATGCATTCCATTTAATACTGATTGGTGGAAAAATAAGTTAGGCAGTTAAGCTGGCAATCCAAAACAACAAATAAGTCACAAACTTAGCAAGAAAAGTGAGCACAAGCAGTGCAGGGGATCACAATGATGTAAAACATCTGTTCTTTTTCCACAAGTTGCTGTAGAACATTGAAAACTTTTATTAGGCAAGATACACACAATCATATAAGCACTTTCTTCTCTGCTGATTCAGACTTGTTCAGACAAAGAAATAAGGATGAAACAACTCTTTAAATACTAAATTACAGCTTATGCAACTAAACCAACACCCCTAATTAATGTTAAAACACGCCCACCAGCACACTCAGTTCATAGTAAGGCATAAAACCTTCCCATACCTGTGAATTACTAAAACTATATAAAAACCTGTATATAATAATAAAACTAGTATAAAAAAATATATATATATATCTATAGCTATCTATATATATATATATATATATATATATATATACATATATATATATATATATATATATATATATATATATATAGATGTAATATAATAAATACAGTATGATAAATATGGAAATAGTATTAGCATAATCTCATGTAAAGCACACAATAAATAAAATTCATCTTTCTAATGCCTTAAGTTTTAGAAAACAGGACAATGAGAATGCATTATCTAAGCCTAGCCATTGTGTGGCATTAGTTCTCAGTTCATAGTAAAGCATAAAACCATCACAAATCTGTAAATTATTAAAAACTATGTAAAAACCTGTATATAATAATAAAACTAGTATCAAAAAGTATATATATATCTATATATATATCTATATATATATATATATATATATATATATATATATATATATATATATATGTGTGTGTGTGTGTGTATAATAAATGCAATATAATAAATGTGGAAGCAATATTAGCATAATCTCATGTAAAGCACACAATAAATAAAATTAATCTTTCTAATGCCTTAAGTTTTAGAAAACAGGACAATGAGAATGCATCATTAATGCCTGGCCACTGTGTGGCATTAGTTCTTAGTTGCCATAAGCCTCATGTTTTTCCAAAATGAATGTCCATGGACAAAGTCTTATGTCTGGGGTAGGTGTCTCAATGAAAATAAATTTAAAACCATGGTCAATGTGTTCCATACAATGTTTCGTCAATGCATTCTTTACATTTTTGTTTTTTATATCCCTGAGATGTTCATAAATGCAGTTCCTAAATTTCCTTTCCGTCTTGCCTATATAAAAACAAGGACACTTTAAGCAGAATGCACAGTATACCACTCTCTCAGTGTTACTTGAACATTTCTGATTCAAACTCCCTTTTATATCGTTAATGTTAAAATTACATCATTCTTGTATATATGGACAATAATTGCAACTACCACACTTACTCAACTTCTCACTTTTATGTCCCTTTGTTCTAGTCTCTAAAATAGATTTTAGGCTTTTGTTTGATCATCATGACTATGAATATATGGAGATGGTTATTAAATTCAACCAAAATGACAACGAGACTTTGACTAAAGAGGTGTGTGAATTAGATAAAGACATCACCAGTGATGTTATACATGCAGCTAATGTGTTTGAATACAATCGTGTTTTTAAAAGTATTGAAGGGCAAATAAATAGTATTGTAAACAGGAAAATTAAAAAAGCTTGATAGAGACAGGATGCAGTGTGAGTCCAACACTGCGTATCCTGACCCACCGAAGTTTCAGGCTTGGGAGAATAACAACAATACTATTAATAATAACAACAGTCATATAAGGGCACAAACAAATGATATGGATTTTTTTTAGAACATGAGGAATTTCCACCCCTAAGATGTTCAGAACGTATCAGAGAGAAAAACAATCAGGAGAATGCTCAGGAAATGAACCATCAAACATATTGGGGGGGGGGGCAACTCCAACTTCAGAGGGAACATGAGAGGCAGGCCGAGATACAGTACTCAGGGCCAGAGATAGTTAACATGTTAAATCAAAAAGGAAAACCTTCTATTCACTTGAATTCAAAGTATTTAATTTTTCCTCCATACACATTGATCAAACTTCTATGGATGTGAGTAATACTTTGGTAGATTTAAAACAATATGTAAGGAAATAAAATTTGAGCACAATGTTCCACAATGTCAAATATACTACAAACCCACTATACATCTCTAGCACATATAAACCACCACTCTCCACCCATCTTTACAATTATTTGAAAATATGTGTGAGTGGGACTTACGGAGCTTAGAACACAGGAAGCTCCGAAATATAACATACAATATGTCTAAAGAGGAATTTGAATGTTTGCAGGAATTAAGAAGTAAGGATGATGTGAGAATCATGAAACCAGATAAAGGGGGTGGGGTGGTGATTATGGATGTTGAAATGTACAATGACAAGATGATAAAAATATTAGAAAGTGAAGCTTATAAAAAGTCTCACTAAATGAACTAAATGGAGCTTATAGAAAAATTAGAAATGAGCTCAATGATTTATTTATAGATGGGAGTATTACCATTGATGAGCTTAATTACATGAATGTCCCCCACCCGAAAAAAACCACTATATTTTGGTTGCCCAAAATCCACAAAGATTTATATAATCCGCCAGTGAGACCTAGTGTGGATAGTAGGGGATCCATAACACAGCCCATTGATAAGTTCTTAGACCTTCAATTAAAGAATGTACTACAAGGACAAGTCCATTTATGTAAAGACTCATGGGACTTTTTGGAAAGAATAAATAGCTTTGAATACTCTGATATAATGGTGTTTTTGACCATCAATGTAAGAGACTTATACACAGTTATACCACACAAACTAGGGGTTGAGTGGTTCTGTGACTATTTTGTGGAGAAGAAAATAGCTCAGAATAAAGTTGATGTTTATGGACAACTGATAGTGACTGTGCTATATTATAATAATTTTATTCTATTCAACAAAGAATTTTACAATTGGAAGGTGTGTTGATGGGTTCAGCATGTGGGGGGCTATACGTAAAAGTGGTAAAGCTCCAATGGGAAAAGAGATTTTTAATAAATTCACCTTACTTTTCATTTTGCAAATGTTTCGTGCAGTTTTTGGACGATATTTCTATTTTTTGGACAGGTCCTTCTGAAATAATTCTTGAGTTTTTAGATTATGTGAACAACTCGACAAGTTTCTTGAGATTTACCCACTCTATTGGCCTTGAAGAAATTTCTTATTTGGATATTAGACTGATGAAAGACAGGGAACAGAAAATATTCAAATCAGAAATTGTTAGGAAATCTACGTTCTCAAATAGTTATTTGTACTATGATAGTTCCCACTCTTACAAACAAAAAAGAGCTATGGTTAAAGGGCAGTTTGTAAGGGCTGCACGCATGGTCACCTTCTTTAACAGTTTTTTAGATGAATGTGATAAGGTGAAAGACATGTTTATTTGTAGGGGCTATCCATTCAGTCTTATAAATGAGGTTATGCTGGAAGTGTGAAATAGGGTATTTTTTGCCTAATATGAATCAAAAGGTGGGGAACTGTAGTGTGGATAACATCTTGGATAATTATTTAGAAAATACACAATGTTCTAATACATTGAATTTGCAAAGTGTGGAGTGTAAGGAACCAAGTAATTTTAATACTGCATTTGTTACTACATTCACCAGCTCAAGTAGGAACATGGCTGATATACTGGCCAAAAACTGGTAGGTCATTGTAAACAACAAGGACATAAGGGAACTGGTTGGTGAAAAACCTTATATAGTGTGTAGAAAGGACAAATGCCTAAAATCTATTTTAGAGACTAGAACAAAGGGACATAAAAGTGGGAAGTTGAGTAAGTGTGGTAGTTATAATTATTGTCCATATAAACAAGAAGGATGTCATTTTAACATTAACAATATAAAAGTGAGTTGGAATCAGAAATATTCATGCAACACGGAGAGAGTGGTATACTGTGCATTCTACTTAAAGTGTCCTTGTTTTTATATAGGCAAGATGGAAAGGAAATTTAGGAACCGCATTTATGCATATCTCAGGGATATAAAAAACAAAAATATAAAGAATGCATTGGCAAAACATTGTATGGAACACGTTCACCATGGTTTTAAATTTATTATCATTGAGGCACTTACCCCAGACATAAGAGGTGGTCCATGGACATTAATTTTGGAAAAACATAAGGCTTTATGGCAACTGAGAACTAAAGCCAGACAGTGGCCAGGCATAAATGATGCATTCTAATTGTCCTGTTTTCTAAAACGTAAGGCATTAGAAAGATTAATTTTATTTATTGTGTGCTTTACATGAAATTATGCTAATACTGCTTCCACATTTATTATATTGTATTTATTATATTATATATGTATAGTTTTTGATACTAGTTTTACTATTATATACAGGTTTTTAGCAATTCACAGATTTTTATGCTTTACTATGAACTGAGTGTGCTGGTGGGCATGTTTTAACATTAATTAGGGGAGTTGGTTTAGTTGCATAAGCTGTAATTTAATATTTAAAGAGTTGTTTCATCCTTATTTCTTTGTCTGAAGAAGTCTCTGAATCAGCAGAGATGAAAGCGCTTATCTGATTGTGTGTATCTTGCCTAATAAAAGTTTTCATTGTTCTACAGTTGCTTTTGGAAAAATAATGGCTTTTTTACATCATTGTGATCCACAGCTCTGCATGTGCTCACTTTTCTTGCTAGTTAAGCTGGCAATCCTTAACATTAATCAAGATTGTTCATTTTAAGTTCTCAAGAATCGGGCAGTAACTTTCTTTATTTCCTGCAATGAGTTTCTCACGATTTTTTTTTTCTGAAATGAAGGTAAATTGAATAGATAAATCAAAGAAAACTCCATTACAAGCAGCCCTCCCACCCGAGTCATGAAAAATCTTAAAAAATGCAAAGTAACCTGCATTTTTCTTAGGTGAAATAGTTAATGATTCTCTTACATATACCTAGACACCATAATTTTATCTTTTTGGTATTGTTTTACATACCTATTTATTATCTCCATAGTATCCCTTGTGTTTATCTCCAAATTTCTTTTAGCTCTTTTAATAAAGCTATTTAACCTTTTAGCAGTCATTTTATACATTGCAACATGTTTAGCTGTTGGATTAACCTTCATTTTATACCAACAGTTTTTGAGTTCTCTAATCTCCTTTTACATTTTCTTTTGACAATCTGGGAGGTCATTTATAACAGAAAACATTTTGCGGTTAACAAGCTCCCACATTCTGTGGGCTAATTTCCCCTCAAAATTGTCCTTCCTTTATAAGCATTTTATTTCATTTTAATATAGTTATAGTCTCCAATGTAAAATCTCTCCTCTTCTATATATTTTTTTTTTAAATAAGATTTATCTGTACACGACAAGCAACTTAACAACTCACAAGCATGTGGTCAGAATTTCTCAATGTTTTTTTTACCTTGATCTCTGAAACCATCATTTTGGGGCAGGATAGAATAACATCCACATATGCTTATCTCTAGTAGGAATTGTTACATACTAAATTAGTGATAAGTGAGTCAAGACTTCTGAAAATATTTTCCTGATAATTTGAAATAGTCATTTTATCCCAGTTTATATAAGTGAAGCCTAAATCTCCTCCTATGATAAAATCATTAAAAAGTACTGCTCTAAGCAGTTTTTGTCCATTGTGTTACTTCTTCATTGTTTATTTCAAGTAATCTATAAAAACATATTACATGAAAATTATTTCCATTTCTTCCATAGCCACTGACAACATTTTGAAATCTTGACTATCATAACAACACTGGGCATTTATGGCATCTCTTAAATAAATTGAAACTCCTCTACCTCTGTTTTCCTTTCTAAAAGTGTAAAAAGACTGTTAACTTTGAATTCCTACTGTTTTATAAAGGTCAGTATATCAAATAGCTATAATATGTATGTCTCTAGCTTCTGCTTGTAGAAGAAAATGTATTTCTTCTATTGTGTTATTTATTTTTTAATATCAAGCTACCATTACTAACTCCCTTTTCTCTTTAACACCACTCTTTTGTATCAGATATAAATGAATTCTAGATCTAATAAAAAGTAATAATCCTTCCTAATTTATGCCCCCAAATCTTATTTGTCTCATTACTTAAATTAAATTTATCAGCGGAACAATATTTGCATTGCCCAATCATATATTCCCGCAAATAAATGTGAGTATTTTTTCGGCCTGAGCATTATTCTTCTCATCATACTGTTTATTTCACTAGCCAAAGTTGTCATCATCTGACCATTTTAACCATTACTTTACTACCATAGTCGAAGCAAAAAGTTGCAATGCTTTTAACTTCTTTTATTATATCTTCCAGTGTCGATCTCCCAACACTTATTATAATTTCTGAAAAGGATGTTCCATTTTTAACAAGTCTGTAAATATTTTTGCAAATATCACTTTGTTTTGCCACATGAATTGCAGACACAGTTATCCTATGCTTATTTATTCTAGGTAAACAGTTTTTTAGACCTTTTAACACAGAGATGGAAATAATTAATATTTGCTCTGCTAAGCTAGGCTTTGTACTTATTCTTTCTAATCAGCTTTATTTTTTCCTAGAACATTCACTTTCTCTTATCTCCATGCACTGCTTTCACAAATTATTAATTCAGTCTGTTCTCTTGGGGCCATAATTAGTTTTTGTGCACTTTGAGTGAGAGTCCGAATGTAATTAAATCAAGGGTTAAGGTACATTTAAATACCCTCATATTGTTCTGTTTGATACAGTCAATGTCCATTTGTAAAGGTTGCTCCCGACCTTTGTAATCAGTTATCCTTTCTTCATTCTCATCACTTTGCTTTCTCCGACTTTTCTTTTTATGTTTGCTAACCTTCTCTACTTGAATGGTTTCTGTTTTAGGAGCTAATATAACATCAATACCTTTATTAGCAGGGTTTATGTATTCCTCTCTCAATAATCTTCAACTATACCCTTTAAACTTTGCACCATTTTAACACATACTTAGCACTCATTATATATCAGCTCTCTTGCTTGCTCTCAGAGTTGAGTCTATTATTTTATATATGCCTTTGTGCCATGTGAGATCAGGTGAATTAAATGCTTTTCTCATCCATGATGGGCTGCTACCTACCCCCCCCCCCCCCGAATATATGTGTGATTGGAACATCTACAATGCTACAAATACTGTAATTAATCCATTAACAGAGGATGAGAATCCACTCACAAACATACACTGGTGCAATGTTTACAGCTCAAGTCTAAACCAATTTCCTCTATGGAGCATATTATATAAAAGTGTGGTTTCTTAAATTAGTTTGCCTTTTTCAAGAAGGACTCCTGAGTTAAAAAAAATAACACATAGAAAATAAATACCATATCTCAATATTTTATGCCAAATCAGTTTGATTGCCTGAAGGATATTCAAAATATTTGGAAATAATTTGTGAGTACTGAAAGTGTTCCTCTCATTTGGTCTAGAGTGCTGAAGTTAGCATGTATCCACAAGCTTACATCAATGCTGACTTTTAACTTAATTGAACTCTTCCGTAGTTAGCAACATCTCCCGACTCTTCTCAAAGTTCAGGAATAGACCTCATTGGGTAATTGTGGTGTAGTATTCCCACAGAATATCATTTCCATATAGCTTGGAGATGTAGTTAGATTTTAGGCAAATGGGGACATCTAATAGATGATGCTAGATGTCCTCTAATGTGGGCATCCCATATCCTGTCTCTTGGTTAATGGAAAGTTTACCTGAGTGTCATAATAAAACATATCTAAATTGATGGTGGCTTTATTTTTTGTTAAAATCTTAGAAATCGGACAAATATCACATAATTACATGATAGGTTTGTACAAATTAACCATTTACCTAGAGATAAGAAGTATTAATGACATTAGCAGCTTCTTTTTGCAGTGTACACAGAGCCTGTCTTAAAGAGAAATATATTTGATTCTGTACATTTTATATTTAGACTAGATAGTCTGTGTTTGTAAATGTTCGTGTATTTACTATATCACATAATAATCACAGGAAACATTCTTATTAACTCAAGTGCAGTGTATCATTTTTGAACTCATTTCCAGGAAAAGGCTGGCATGCTTAATGAATTTTCTGTTGAATTTCAATTCCCATTCAGTTAATCTGCAAAGTCTCTTAAAAGAAAACAAGAATAGTTTTCATCGCATGCACTGACAATGCTACTGGTTACTTCAAGCTGCATTATAATTCATCATACATATAAAAGCAGTTTCCCTGACACGTTCTAAGTATCCCGTGATATGTTTCTAGTATTTTAGTCCCTTCTCATCAAGGTTTCTGGTCAGGATTCTCTAACATTATCATCTCTCTGTTACAAAACTCAGGGAAAATTCCTGTCCTTTTAGGATAATCAACTTGCCTTTAACAGCACATCACAGATCACATACCTTTTACAGTTTTTACTAGCGTAATATGTAGTGTCTACATGTCACCACTTCATGATATACTACATGCTAAATATATCACACATCAAAAAATATTGTAGTATTAACTATGCTACCATGACCCCCCCCCCCCCCCAAACTGCAGCATAGAACCTTTGGTTCTCTTCTAACCAGGTTGGGTAATTGCAGTAAGATAGCCCACCTGCAGTCATTTACTTGTTTTAAGCCTATGTGCAATTGTAAAATAAAAGTCTGACTTATATAACTTTGTAATTATATTATTTTGTTTGTATAATCACTGCAGGGTGTGTGAACAGTTATTAAGATGATACTGTGACTTAATAAATAATGCATCCAGTTGTAGCTGCTTGGCATGCAATCCCGAAAACAACTGAAAAAAACAGTTTGGTTTCCTATTGGTCCAGAAATACTGCCTGCCTAAGTGATTTACATATAGTAGCTAGATGACGGGTGAGCATATCAAACCCTGTACCTCAGGAAGCTAACAGCTCATAACCTTAATCTTCTGCACTAACTCCCAGGCAAAGGCATCTCTGCCAAAACCCAGGACTGAAGCAGGGATCTTTAGATCTTCAGTCAAAAACTCTCCCATTTGAGTTATTTCAGTTCTTATTGGATGGAATTATGCACCCACATAATTGTGAGACATTCTTGCTCTATGGCAGATTATGACTTCTCAGCCCTACTTAACTTTCTGCTGAGGTAGCAAACTGGTCGTTTGTCACGGCCAATTTCCAGAGAGCATACACCTAAACTTGCTTCTGATGCATTTGTGCATATAATAAGGCAATTATTGGAGTAAGGGGATGACAAAGACTGGCTCTGAATATAACATGTTTTTTTATTTGGCTGAAAGTCTTATCTGCTGCTATGGTCAATCATACCTGGATGGAGGCCTTGACTTTTGTAAGATCTGTTAGCGAACAGGTGATGGTAGCAAAGATGGGTACAAGCTTTCTGTAGCAGCCTACTATCCCTATGAGTGCATTTACTTGACATTTGGCACTGATGTAGAAGAGTTATTGGCAGATTCGATTTTGACTGCTGGGGTGTAATAATCTCCCTACCAGTTGCATATCCTCAGTATCTGATTTGTATCAGATTATGCTTCCATTGGTAGTATTCACAAGAAGTCCTGTCTGGTCTTAAAGATTAACGGAGAGCTTGGATTTTGGCTAAATATGACTGCAAGTGTTATAAACAGATTATTACATCATAAAGCTATGTGCATCAGTAGCTGTTATGATGTTTCAGAAATTTAGCCACGTTGCTTTGAAAAGCAGCAGCAGCTTTGCAAAGTCAAAATGGTAGGACAGTCTAATGGGTAAAAAACTTAAAGGGAAGTGAATGCTGTCATGTTTGGCTACAGTGGAATATGTCAGTATCCTTGAATAAATCTAAGGTGGTCAAAACCTTGCTTTGCCTAGCTTCTCTGTGAGCTGAACTACTCAAAGTATTAGATAAGTGCCGACTTTGGATATCTCATTAACTTGCTAGAAATCATTGCAAACTCTTATGGACCTGTCAGGCTTAGAGAACAACGCAACTGAGTTATGTCATTCCCTTAAATAACTTCCATTTTAAGTATCTTTCCTACTCCTCCCATCAGTGCTTTTCTAATCGACTCTAATACCCTACATGATTTTAAGTTTACTTTCTCCTGGAACAATTTTAATACAATGCTGAATTATCTGTTCTACTGGCAAGATAAAAAACAAAATATTTCTCAGGGAGAGCTATTTCACTTTATTGATACCTTACAGAAAGTTTCATTACAGTATAAATGCAGTTCCTTTGCACTGTATCAGTGTTCTGTACATCAGCTCTCTGGCTGATTACAGAAGCTTTATCTTCTCCATGATTTTAATATATTTATTGGTATATCTGCTCTGGCTTTGTCTTTCCACTCTACCTTAGTTTGTAGTTTACAGTGCATTTTTATTCTACTTCAATTGGTTCCTTGTCACAATGCCAAGAAGTCATTCTCAGCAGAGGGAACTAACACTTTTTCCCATGCTTTAACTCATCGCTTCTTATAACAGTATAGGCATCAGAAAAGCAGAGTTTCTGTGTGCCCTGTAAGAGAGTATGAGTCTTAAGACCAAACTTCCCTATACTCCTACAACTAGTATACATGTCAGTGTTTTCAAAATCTAATTTCTACAGCCCTGGAACAGATACATACCTAAAACTAAGGCAGCAAGGTGGCATCTACAAGCTGGCATAATTTTCTAAGCATACATGGTGAAATTGTAAAAGTGAGATGTACAGGGTTAGGATTCTTAAGGATTCTTTGCAAAAAGTTAAGAAAAATATAAGATATTTTTCATGTCTGCATTAATATTGCAAACAGGGAGTGTCAGAATGGTGTATGCTAGCTGTGGGTACTACGAAAACAATGACATTAAAACATTTTAAGTAACCTGAAGTCCTAAAGTATAAATGCTTTTTTTTTTTTTTTATAAATATTAGCTGCATTTTCACGATCGCATTAATTTCATAAAACCTGTATGATCTACAGGTGAACAATTGGTATAGTCTTATATAAAACATTAAGGTACACAATGTTGCCACAGATATTTACCATCTAGTACATGTGGATTTCTTGAGTTATATTATTTTGAAATACTGTGAAAATATTATGTGCATAATTTACATACATTCTGCAAATTCACAAAAACAGCAGTATGCTACCTCCTCTTAGAGAATGGGTGACCTGTAGATCACACCCTGATTGGAGAATGAATGTTCTCCAGCAGAGTGTTAATCCACAGGTAATGCCCACTGAAAAATGAGTCCACTGCTTCAGCCCACTGCTTCACGGCAGTATAACAAGCTGTTGTGGAGCTCGGACTGAAAATAACCCAATGGCCGCCATTATTTTACATTCGCTAAGCAGAACTTCTGCTATTTATTGAGTTTTATATATATATATATATATATATATATATATATATATATATCTGTAAAGAAAATTTAAAAAGTGTGTGTGTTTATGTCTGTGTGTGACAGTGTATACATGCATGTGAGTGAGAGCGAGACTGATCGAGCTGTAATTTTGGGCTCACTCACCTTTTGCTGTTTAGCTAGTGTAAAAACTGAAAGAACAAAAAAAGTGTATGGGTGTGTTTATGTTTCTGTCTGTGTGTGAGTGTGTGCATGTGTGTGTGTTTATGTTTCTGTGTGTATGTGTGTGTGTGTGTGTGTGTGTGTGTGTGTGTGTGTGTGTGTGCGTGTGTGTGTGTTTGTTTCTGTTTGTGTCTTGTGTGTCAGCACATGCATGCTTGCGTGTATGAAAGCAAGGTGTGTGTGAGTGAGAAAAAGAGAGAGAGAGAGTAAAGAGTAGAAGTGATTGAGCACTTGAAGCAGTAAAGAGGTTTTTGCACCTCTCGACCTTTTAGCTCAAGATGTCTGGATAAAGTTTAAAATTAAGGGGGAAAATTATCAAAATAGGAGCATATTTTAAATATTGCTGTTATAAATAGGCCTTGTGTTAGCATGCATGTTCTGAAGTGCAGGTGTGTGTGTGTGTATGTGTGTGTGTGTGTGTGTGTGTGTGTGTGTGTGTGTGTGTGTGTGTCTGTGTGTGTGCAGGGGTGTAGCCAGGATTTTCAAATTTGTACTCACAACTCCCAGAATGCTGCCCCCTCAACAAGCCACACCCACATTAACACTGCTAACCAAGCCACGCCCCTTTATATTGCTGATCTCTGAACAGATCACTTGGAAGTATATGCCAGGATAGTAATTACATGATGCATGAACATTTTCATTCCAAAGTTACATCTTCCATAAGTCAAAAAACAAAATACCTTTCCATTTACACTAGGACAGATCATTTTACCCCCCCCCCCCCAAGATTACTCTTCTTCCCCTTGCAGCCCCTAACCCCTGTAGTGGCTCATTACACCTCCAGTGATGCTGCTGACTAAAGGACTGTCAGGGTCTAGGCATCACATACTCCTCAGTGTTGTGGTCTGTAGGTACAACATATAGTGCTCTCCCTAGGTAACACCCAAGCTATGAGCCACAACTACCTCCATTTCACCAGCATGGGTCACCTGGCAATGCATGATCACTCCTATGGCCTACAGTCACACTAAGCTTTTTGGAATGGTAAACCTTACATTCCCAAAAGCAAATACATTTTAGCTGGGCTAAGTCATACTGCCACTGACAATTAATGAAGATGTGTACCCATGGGGAGCCAATCAAGCAAAAAGTAAAGCTGTTGAAAGTTACATCCTTACTACCCTATATATGAATCTCAAGCCTTTGCTGAAAGGAAATTGGTTAAAGCAAGAAAATTACCCTAGGCCCCACAACCAATGGAACTATACATGCTCTAAGGCAATTTTTTGGAGTTGTTTCTAGTCTTATGATCCAGTGATAGTCTGAGCAAAATTATTGGAAAGAAATGAAAAGAAATTCAACAAAGAGATAAGTTTTTTTCTAAAGCATAATGTTCAGAGCTGACACAATACCACCCAATATGCTAAGAAGACAACAGCTTCTAAAGACAAAAAGCATATCTGCAAATGCAGGCTGCCTCCCTACCCTCCCACAAAATGAAAACATAGTTACTTTCTGTATAGCCCTATGCTGTTACACGCTGAAAGAACAAATGAAGACACTCAAGTTTCATTGTGAAAAATGTTAAAGAAAAAAATACCACAACATTCTCAGCTCCCTTGTAAGCTAGTATAAGTGATCTTATGTGCACATATCTGAGTAGTGCTGGTTTCTGACTATGCTGAGTAAAGAGCATTAGTTGGGGATGGCGTCCTTCTACTAAGCCTGTTTCAAACTTCTACTGTACAGAATAATTTACTGCCAAGCTGTATATTTAAATAGCTGCATAGACACATCCCCTCCCCCTCAGAAATTAATACAACACTGAATTCAAAAATAAAGCCCTATGGGAAGCATAATAAAAGAAAAAAATACTCATTGCATGCAAAAATAAATGTAACTCTCAGAAAGCCAAAAACATTTTTGCTAAACTAAACACGGAACTCAGAACTGTGATTAAATCAACCAAAGCCTAATGTGATGTAACATATAAACCCAGGTGAAAGATAGCCACATAGTATTTTTTTAACTGTGCTAGAAATCCCAGTGACTGGCACTACAGTGAGCTGATAACACATACTTGGACCAGAGGATATAGCCAATCCACTGGCCAACTAATTCAGATTGAACTTCATCCCCCCAATCTTCCAATATTCTCATATCAAATACCTGCATTTATAACCCCCTTAAATCTGTCAACAATTTTTGAAGTTACTACCTAAGACCAAGAGAATAATGTCTGTTGGGGACTGGATAACATACCAGGCTGCCTACCGGTTCACCTGAACCTGATATGTTGAACCCCTACAAAGGCTATTCAGTACATATCTAAAAATAGGTTTTGCACTGGATGAATGAAAGACTGCAACAGAGACTTCAGTGGGCCCTGGCAATTCTATACACATAAGCCTAATTAGTCTCATATGGGAGCTTATGAGAACAATGATCTGTCCCTTGATCACCACATATTCACTATTGTAAGGAAGTTCTTTGTCATTGTACAGCTTATATCTAAAGGTATAGCATTCATATTCAGGCACATAATTGTTTCCCTCTACTTGGCACTCATTAGGTCAATCACTGGGTGTAATGCCCCTTCTGGTATGTACCTGTCCAAACACTTGTCACAAGTGGATGTCATCTAACTCTCAAACATTTAAGACTTATTCCAAATCAAAGCTCCTACCATGGTAAAAATATTCATCCCCCCAAACTATGTAAACTCTGCTACCAGTTTGAAATTGTTTACAGAAACCGTATACCATCATGTAAACAGCTGTACCCACAAGGACATAGCAGAGAACTAACTCGAGTAACAAGCCACCCTGGTGGAATCCCAATATCAACAAGTTGTATTACAAAAGGAGGACAATTATGGCCAAAATAGGAAGTGCGATACCTAGCAAGGTGAGAAACCACTCAAACTAAATTATCAAGCCCACCAAAGCCAAATTTGAGGCAGAAATATCCTCAAACACAAAGGATAACCACAAGGTCTTCATCAGCTTTGTCTGCAACCTCAAAGGTAACACAACACTGTACTGAACAAATTGTAAATGGAACCACCTAAAAGGAATCAGAGGATATAGCAAACCTGTTGACTGATAAATGTAATCCCAATTTCTCCTCTTCTTTCCCTCAATACCTCTCAGGAGACACCCCCGACCATAACTCCTCTGGCTATCACTAGCAAACAAGTCTTCAATGCACTCTTTAAAGCAAAGGATACTACATCAATGGGCCATGCTAATACCCTGGGGTACCTCTTGGATAGCATGACATATGAGCTATCAAATGCTCTAAAATCACTGCTCAGCATTAGCCTTCTAACTGGCTTCATGCTTAGTGAATGGAGGACTGCAACAGTTAATCCTCAATACAAGGTTTGGCCTTCTATGGACCTGGATAACTACAGACCATAAGCCTTACTAGTCTTGTATTTTAAGTAAAGGAACCTCTTATTTACTTCTACAGTGATTACAGATATTGAAATAAACTAGCACAAGCACTGATAGCCATTTGCTAAACAAATAATACAGTCTCACATTGAAAACAGACTTAGCATGAGCAGCAAACTTCTATGCCCTTGCAACTCACATTCATTGAAATGGCATGAAAACCCATATTAAAAGAAAATGCATCTGGCCAGTGGAGGTTAAGTTTACTTTTGAGCTGTTTTGAGCTGTTTTCAAACCATAGGCTCCTTCCATACATTTATAGGGCCATGCACATGTGTTCTTTGATTCAGCTTCCTGATTTATTAAATTATATTCCTTGTGTAATACAGCACCATTTATTAGAATTGCATTTTAAATTTGTAGTTATGAACATTCTTCTAGTAAGCAATGAAACAAAACATATGAACCAATAATGAAAAAACTACCCATTTCAGAAAATTTCAACCATAAAAGGCCACTCAAATGTCAGTCTTTACAATCCACCAATATTACTCAATAAACACAATGTCTACAGAATTAAAAAAAATCATCCGAATAATTCCGCATTAGAGAGATCTGTAACAAATAAAGAGGTTGCTACTAGCAAACAACTTTACATTTCAGTGTTTCATCTGCAAATTCAGTGCCTGCTACCCTTGAAGAATTGCCTATGGAACATTAAAAAAAATTGATAAGGTGGTAATATTGCAATAGGGAATGACTGACAAAGTGACAAGTGCATAGTTACTATGCATCTCATACAAAGGAGGACACACTCAGGAGTGCAGAACTCCTATCCCCCCTTAAAATGCACCAAATAATCAGCAATCAGAATGGCACTACAGTATCAGCACTCCATCTACATGACGTGGAAGTAGAATCCACAGCCTTTGGCACCAAAGGCAATTATGCTACTAACACTGCTTTCAGATTCTACAGCACAAACAGTGACTGCCATTTGCTAAACAAAACAGTTTGTTGCATATTGAAAATAGACTTAGCATGAGCAACAAGTAAACTTATCTTCCCTTGAAACTCAATTCCATGAAAATGAAATGAAACTCATTCCCTTGAAAAACTTAGTTCTCTGAAAATGCATTGAAACTCAAACTCACAAGTCCGTCTGCAGTTTTGTAGTTGCTATAGAGGATTCAGACTCTTGACTCCTGTAACCAAGTTATAGGGTTAAACCTGATCAAGTTAATTGGCTAACCTGCCCTCCCCTAAACTAGAGCATTACACACCATACCTGTCACCTATTAGTATAAGAAATCTGGACAAATCCTAAAATAATGGGATGACAAAGACCCCAAAATGGGGACAGATTTTAAATATTGCTCTTACAGACTTAGAAAGTTGCTAGAATAACAGTGTTTGTCTTAGCATGCATTTTCTAAAGGAAATGAAGTCTGAAACTCAAATGAATGATATTTAGTTATTTCAGTCCTCAAATGATTTGCCAGAAAACCATAGATATTGAGAAACAGGCCAAAAATATGAGGCAAAAATAAGGACATTCTGCAAAAATCTGGACAGTTGAGAGGTACACATATGTCTCAGTCTCAATGCAAGAAGTCTGGACAATGCCTGAAATAAATGGACATACAATAGCCCAAAATAGGGATCATGCCTCTCAACCAAATCAAGCAAGAAATCTGGACAAAACCAGTAGTAATGGGGGAAGAAAGGCCCAAAAATAGGGAAACTTTTTTAAATATTGCCCTTACAGACTTAGAAAGTTGATATAATTGCAGGTTTTGCCTTAGCATGACTTTTCTGAAGGATATGGAGTTTGAAACTCAAATGTCTGCATTTATTTTCTCACTTCAGTCCTTAATGGTTAGCCAGTAATTTGGAAAACCACCAATTTTAGGAGAAATGGAACAAAAACATGAGGCAAAATCTGAACATTCTGTGAAAATCTGGAGAGTCGAGAGGTATGATAGGGATAGATTTTAAATAGGTTTATAGGGAATTACTAGGCTAACAGTTTAACAGCCCTTGAAAACCTATGCAATATAACTTGATTTTACCCAATAGATGGCCCCCTAGGGGCAAGAGGATGGCATGCGTTTGTGTTTATGCCTTGAGTATCTTACAGATGGCCCCTGTTCATAAGGGACATAAGCACTACCCCGGGTGTGAATTTGTGATTCCCCATCCATTGATCCAAAATGCATTTGAAGTGGGCCAGGGAAGGGCTCTGCGTAATGTGAATAGGAAGCCTCTTCCAAAGAAAGGACAATCTCTGAGACACGTATCTGTCGCTAACATGTTTTATTTGGGTCGCTGACTAAGTTTAGATCCCTAGATCAGGTGACCCTCATGCTGTTTGACTTGTGGATGTGTAGCAGCTTCATCAGAGCGGGATTGTAAGTGCCTTGAAGGTCAGAGATAGGTCACCCCTTAATAGTGTGTAGGAGACAGAGTAAAAGGACAGGACTTTGTCTAAATGCACAGGACATGTTGTTTACGCCCTGTATTTTCTTTGTGAGGAACCTCTGAGGTCACTCCAGCTGCTTTAAGTGCCTAGTCATGTACATGCCAAATGGCACATTGTACTTGATTACTGGTCTAATGAGGGCTGAGTATAGTGGGAATATAATTTCATTGGATCTGGATACCATACCTTTAATCTTAATTTATATCATATCTTTAATCTTCTACATCTGATACCTTGTCCTTAGTCTGGTAGACTTAGGCATTGTTTTCTTTACCAGTGCAAATGCTAGTGTAGTGAGGGTGTTTTGTGCTGTACGTATGTATTTGCATTCTGCTTACCACATGTGTTTTGAAGTAAGGAGGTAGCCTTCAAGTTCAGTAAATACTTAAATCTCTTACATATTAAATCATTAATTTAGATCCATAAAAGGAGTTACAGACTGAAGTTTACAATAAAATCTGTAGCTTAACTCTTCACTTTAATTTGGGTCCTTAGCAAGAAGTTTACACCACTGATACTATTCAACCTTCTTAATTAATTTATTTGTTAATTGGGAAAGCAAACTGTTCTACTGCAGGCACTTTTCAACTGTGACTGAGCCAAAAGGGTTAACAGTAAATTTAAATCATATTTTCTGTCACTACTTTAAACACTGTATTTCAGGAGAAAACTGGAACACACACAAAAAAGTTAATCACACAATCAATTGATAAATAAAAATCCCTAGAGGCATGGGAAAAACACACAAGTTCTACACAGACAATAATTTATAATCCCTCGATTTTGGGTAGATAAGGCAAAAACATTAAGCACCAATGCTTCTCTTTTTGATAGGATGCACTACAACAGAAATGGGACAAATAACAACTAGTGTCCCTTGATAAGCGACCACACACACACATCAGTATTTTATTAAATGTGTGGCTAGATATGAAAATTCTATTTTGCAAACACTTTTAAAGAAAGAAGTCAGTTCATTATTAGCACAAGTACTATATATCTCTAAAACAATGTCTAGGCCTTAAACTGCCTAGTTACTGTTTTGGTCATGGTTATAGGATGCATGGTCATGGAAACAGGAAAGCTACACAGGTCATATGCCATCTGCCTCCCCCTCAGTATGTTCATCCTGCAGTGTGCATGCCAATTGTAAAAAGTGAGACCCCTGAGATCCTGTGCCAACTACCTAACTTTTAACCAGCCTGTAAAAAACTACAGTCAGTCGGAAGCCCAACAGCTGCTTTCCACCTCTGAAATCAAGAAAACATACAAAAGACTTAAACTGCAGTGTAATAAGTGAAACCACTGAGATCCTTCACCATCTACCTAACTTTTAACCAGTCCGTGAAAAACTACAATCATTTGGAAACCCAACAGCTGCTTTCCTCTTCTGAAATCAGGAGAACCTACAAAAAGACTGAAACTACACTAGGTATGTTTTCTAAAAGTGAGAGCAATATTTAATCATTAGAATCTGCACTTATATATACAATTTGTTAATCACAAGTCAACTTATATGGTGCACACTGCCAGTGAACATTGTTAAGCTCTAAGTCGGTTGGTAATTAATGGCACTTCTAAATCATAACAACATTGTGTTCATTACAGGGGAACTCTTGCCATCACTTAGCATACAAATCTTTGGCCTGACTGAATATTCTCCTCTAGCCTAATAACCACATATAATTGAGATACCAACTGTGAACCTCCTAAATAGATACATGCATAGCATCTCAAGTCATAGTCCCTTTAACATAAAATAAATCCATCTGAAAACTCCTTAATTTAGTGTGGCAATTCTAATCAGGGAATCTACTCACCTAAGTAACATGAAAGTCACCGAGTGACTCTGGAACATCCTGCATAATTTCAGGAGAATTCTGTCCCATCCCATTTGCCTTTACGATTCATAGCAGATTACTAAACTAACGGCTATTTTAAATTCCACGCGAGAGTGGGAAATAAGTTTACATTCGTGTTAGCGTATGTGCTGCGCACGCATGGCTTTCCTTAAAGGAGAAGACTCTTCTTTAGCTTTTCCCCTGGATCATAGTGCCTGCCTTGTGCTACCCCTCCACACAAACACTGTACTGAAGTGCGTACAGTGAGTATGCCTCCCGATGTCCCTGTGTGTGTGTGTGTGTGTGTGTGTGTGTGTATGTGTGTGTGTGTATGTGTGTGTGTGTGTGTGTGTGTGTGTGTGTGTGTGTGTGTGTGTGTGTGTGTGTGTGTGTGAGATCGTTAGACCAGTGGCAGCAGAATTAAAGAGGTTTGCATATCTCTCGATCTTTTAGCTCAAGAATCCCGAATAAAGTCTGAAATAAAGGTGGAACAAAGGCTCAAAAATAGGAACAGATTTTAAATGCTGTTCTAATAAAATTACTAAGTAGCTTAAATAACAGGATGTGTTGACATGCATTTACTGAAGGAAATAAAGTCTGAAATTCAAATGTATGTCATTATTTAGTGACTTATTCCCCAATGACTGACAACAAACCACACATTTCAGGAGTAAGGGACCAAAACTAAAGTAAATATCTAGATATTTTTTTAAAAATGATATTATATTTTGGATGTTGAATGCTTCCTTGAGCACCATTTACATATACTACAGCAACTTTGAAACATTAGGGGGATGAACTATCTTACATTAAAAATATATAAAAATTAATATAGTAATAAAATAGTAAGTAACTAAAATACAACAATTTTACAGGCAGCCCATTCTCTAAGCTTAATAATGCCCTCCTGGGTGTGTATTATGGAAATAATGCCCTTCAAGTGTGTAGAGGCCCTCTGCCTGCAGCATCAGCCCTCAGAACACCCCTGGGTGGGCATTATTTCCACAATAACACACACCTTGCTTGGAATTATTGCTTGTTTGTCCTCAAACAGACAATTTGCCTACTGATATCTTGGCTCTAGCTTGCACATTTACAGAGCTATACCCTTTGTTTGACCATAACACCATTAATTTTTAGCAGCTAATTTTTAGCAGCTAGACTATACATTTTCTTTCTTCAATTTGCAATATAAAATCAATACCCAAAGACAGAGTTTTAATATTAACACCTCTTTGCTTGATGCCCTCATTTCCTCATACATTCTTCCTACCTGTCCCAAATCTTCTTCACCAGATTGTCTTCCGCTTTTCTGCAGATGTGCCCAAATCACCATAATCTGTTCTTTTTGAGCTTTTCTGCAACTGGAGATATTTTGGCTTCTGCTTTTATAGCTTCCTTTCTTTTGTGTGCATCGTACCACCCATCTCAGGTACTTAATTTCCATCACCTCTAGCTTTCTCATCTCCTCTGCCTTTACTGTCCAGGTTTCTTTACCATACAGTAATAATGGTCGCACCACTGTCTTGTACACCTAACTTTTCAGTTTCTTTGGCATTCTTCTGTCATAAACTACACCTGACCCTCTATGCCAGTTGGCTGCAGTTCCTCTGATTCTAGCTTTGATCTCTTCATTCAGACTTCCCTTCTCTTCAATCACCCCTCCTAGATACTTGAAATTATTAACCCGTTCCACTATCTTTCCTTTTATCTCAATTGTCAACTTCTTCTGATTTTCCCAATTTGCTACCATTACCACATTCTTATCTGTATTTAGTTTCATCCCACGTACCTTCAGTTTTGTATTCCATTATGTATTCCATTCTCTTAACCTTTGCTGAAGTTATTGGTCAGAGTCTGCCTGTAATGCTACAGCATCTGCATACAGCAAATAGATATTACTATCAACTTTAGTGATCTGTCCACGCTGACCTGTTTGCTAATGTAGTCCATCACCAGTATGAACAACAGTTGGCTAAACC
This sequence comes from Protopterus annectens, assembly GCF_019279795.1. Taxonomy (NCBI): domain Eukaryota; kingdom Metazoa; phylum Chordata; order Ceratodontiformes; family Protopteridae; genus Protopterus; species Protopterus annectens. The sequence goes on from NC_056727.1 coordinate 1,163,031,206, forward strand.
CTGTTGCACAACCACTCCTACTGAGTCATTGGGTCCTTGTGCATAGCCTGCACTAATTCTACCAATGTTTCTGGGAATTCAGACCACTACTGCTAAAAATCAGCTTTCTTGAGACCTTGTCATATGAATTCACCAAGTCTAGGAATGCCCAGTGACAACACTCAAGATATTACTACTTTTGGCCTTGCTGTTTTGTAGCATTCCTGTACGATAGGTTTGTTATATTTGTTCCATATTATTGTTCAGCACAGTCTCTTTTTCATTGAACAATGCCATGTTGTTTTGAAGTGTTTTGGCAAAAACATGAAAATAAAGTTCAGCTTCAGCTGGAACATGTGACTATTTAGAGTGCCACACAGATATCAATAAAATATAGACATTAAGATTAAAAATATATGTTTTCTTCAGTTGCAGCCACAGTGATGTTGTTACAGCTTTTTTCCTGCAGAGGAAAACAATATACGTATATCAGTCTTTTGAGTCAAGTGAAGTGAATGATTCCCATTAATTGATTCCTACTGCTTCTGATTTTGAACTGATATTATCATGATATGGATTTATGCAGAACTTTGAACATCACTGTAGTCATTCCCATGATATTCAATTGTGTGTGTGTGTGTGTGTGTGTGTGTGTGTGTGTGTGTGTGTGTGTGTGTGTGCGTGTGTGTGCGTGTGTGTGTGTGTATGTGTGAATGCATGTGCGAGTTAAGTTTTATCACCTATTCTGTAAATGGAGGTAATGAGGTCTGTTCATTAAAAGGCAAAGAAATTAATAAAAAAATACATGTTTTTGTTTTCTAAAAAAAGCAAAACAACATTAACAGGAAAGTAGCATTAATCATTAACATGGATTATAAGATGAGACAGGTAGAAAAATTGTCTGTAAAAATCCACCCCGTATTGTAATTTGATATGAACCTAACTAAATACAACATTGTGAGAATACAATGAAAATCTGCTTGCAAGTCAAGACAGCATGAAATAAATAGAAATAGATAGGGCTGGTGTCACACAGGCTATATATTTTTTATGTACATAACATACAAGTAGATTATTTGCTAAAGAGGTCTGCTGTCACATTGGCAATACAACGCTCGTCGACATAACTCACTAGCAAACTCACATTTGCAAAATTTAATGGACCTGGAAAATGACTGAATTAGGAATTAAAATGTTGTAAAATTGATTTAAAGTACAAAATGTTCTGTACCACTACTTTACAAGGTGTGCTTGAACAGCATTAAATGCAGCCGTACAAATGTGACTCTGCTCATTAATCAGCAAAGCAATCTTCCAGCTGACTATAAAGCTAATCTCATATAAGAAGCAACCACTAACTTCTATTGATTGCATCCATTACATCATGTGTCAGAAAATTATTTAGCAGAGGTGCTGCAAAGAAATCACAGTGGATTAATTTACTGCTAGTAAATGGTGTGTTAGCAGAGGAACAAGCTGTAAACTCCCTTAGTTTTCAGAAGGTAGAACAGGGCACTTCTTTTGAGCTGAAAAAGTGCAAATCCCACAACAAATTAAAGTTTTATTGATACAATACCCTTGGTGATCTGCCTGCATGTCCTATATTTTAGGTATGTGTTTGTTTCTTTCCATATATACAGGAGTTTGTTTTCAAGTTATATTCTGTGCTTTTATTTCATTAAGGAATTTCAAACATATATTAGTGCTTTAAAGTCCACCCAAACTGCTATAGCCTTGCTTTAAGCTGTTAATGTGAATTTAATAAGTTATGGCAGAAATTGTTCCTTGTTACTGTCGCAGGTTGCAAGCATCACTACATTATGCTATCCTAGTGCACCTGATCCACTTTCAAATTTGTGGCAATGAAAACATATATAAGCATTTAAATGTATACAACAGAAGCTTGCAGCTAAAATGGATTTAAGAGTTAGACTGGTTGCCATTCATCACTGCTACAGAAAAAAATGTTTAGTTAGTCATGCCCTTAATTAAGTTTCTATTGATTTTATTTGTTAACAGTATATGTGATGGGGGCCTTATGGACCTTCTTCAGCTACCTGTCTTCTAAAACAACTGAACATATATAAACATAAGCAGTTAATACACAAGAGTAAAACTTTGAGCTAATAAGCCAAGGTTACAGGGCTTGAATCTTTCCACCTTCATTTGCTTACTGTTGGACATTGAGTAAATCACATAATCAGACAGTGCTTCGGACTAGTTGGGAATTTGGGCTAGGTTCCTTAAAATTCTCCTGTACTGCATGTCTTGTAATGAACTATGAACCTAAGAAATGCAAAATGTACACTGTACAGCAAATAAATATATGAAGAGACACCCGTTACCTGTCAGTGATCTAACACATCAATAAAAATAGCAAATTATTCTAGTAAAGAAGATTAATTTAATAGAATAAAATAAAAATAAAACCAGAATTAAAAAGAAAAACTTCAAACCAAAAATGTTTATTCCAAGTAAGTGCTTTTGTATCTTACATAATGACAAGAGACATCGAAACTTCATCAGGCTTAGTTAGTTTTATTTTTATTTTGTTTAATATACAATCATCGGATAGAGGAAATATTTTATATGTATTGTTTTTAATTTAATTGAAAACAATCCCATTTTTTGCATTTTACCAAAGGCATTGCCATTACTTGCATGGTTGCTTCAGGGTCATATACATATGTTCTTTGGCTGGTTGGAAAGTATTTTTCTCAGTGGGACTAAATCTGGTTTCTTAACACTTGGACACAATTGCCCAGAGTGTGAATGATGAATGTAGTCCTGATGCAGTATTTTGTCAAGAGGTGGCAAGGAATCTAGACAAAAATGAAGGAAGTCAAAGCTCTTCTTCCATAACAGGTCAGTTTTGTGTGCAGCAGTGCAGTGTTGTATCTGGACAGAAAAATAATGTGATAAACGTTGTTTAGTTTTGTAATGAGTTTAAGAATCTAAAGTCTGGGAAAAGGGTGAGACATATTCTTTATGAACTATATAAATATAGTGGGAACAAATGCTTGTTTTAGATTTATACCACTGTTAATGTGCCTTGATTAGAGTAACACACTTTGCATTTGTAGACTGTACTATTCAAAATAAGCATTGCATAGTAACTCTTGTTCACAGTTCAAAGTGATGACCCCCTAAGTCAAACTGTCACATTGCTCAAAATAGAGACAAAAAATAATGTTGTCAGCAGCTGCACATGATTTATAATACAAAAGCCTGGTAATTTTTATTAAGCTGAGATTTTTTTAGTAAGCTGTACAGTAGGTAAAGAGGAAGGGTTGAAAGCTATTCCTAAGAACATATATGCAGGGAAATCTTTTAATGGAAGGTCAAATGGATACAGCAATAAATGTTAGGGTGACAAAGAACATACGGTAACAAGAAACATGGAATTGAAGCAGTCTGACTGACTATTTGTTGGAAATTTAACATACTTGATCAAGTCAGAGTCGAGTCCCCTGGAAAGGAAATCATCTAACTTTCCAGCCTACATTTGAAAGAATTTGTTATAGACCTACACATACAACCATACTATCTGTCAGATCATAAGTAGATATCCTGCATTACATAGCTATCATGTTTATGATACAGCTAGTGGTGATCCAGGTACTATGGCCTAAGTAAGTGACTTAATAAAAGTCACACGGTTTGCTAATGGAACCTGAGGGAAATCAAACTGAGAGCTATACCATGCAACATATAATGCCTTATAGCCTTACCCTCAGTAATAATGTTTTCACAAGAAGTGCAGAAAGTGGAAAGTTAGTATTTGATTTCTACTGACTTTGCAACTTTCATTATGCTTGTAACAAACCTAGTCTATAAACAGTTTCTAGACAGTAAAAAAGGTATGTGACGTGATTTAATGAGTTCTTTTAAAGAAGGCAGTAAGGTTTTTAGATTGACACACTAAACCACTACACTGAGAAAATCAATTAGACTAAGCTTTGAAGTTCTTAAATTTATAAATTACATTTTTTCACAGATCTTTTGCCTTCAGAGATAATAAATGTATCTCCTGCCATCTATCAAAAGAGTCACTGTCCAGGGTATATCGAATCACCAAACTAAAAAGAAAAAACATACTGATTAGCATGGAGAAAAGAAAAATGACATTGATATATTTAGTTCTGTGCCATGACAGTTACATCACGTTGCTCTACATGAGCAAGTAGAACACTGAGAAAGAACTGTGCTGGTGCACATCACTGTGGATTAGCCTCCTGCACATCATTTGATAGTCTGCATAATGTCAGTGACAATGCACCATCTACCTCTCACCACAGCCTTAACAAAGTGCAAATGCTGGTACAATGAAAAGTAGCAAAAGCAGGGTGTAGAGGTTAACCATTCTACTTACTGGTCTACTCTAGAAAAGTGCAGGAAGTAACACATCTATTGGGCATTCCATGGTTTGCAGTAATCACTTTTATAAATGCAATTTATTTTGAATTTCATTGTTATACTGACTTAATGTTTCATTACATTTAGCAATCATTTAGTGGCATGATGATAAATGCTGTAGAATGTGACTTCATTATTAATATATAATATTGAATGCATGGTTAGTATAATCAGTTAAACAGCTGTGTTTTCCCTAGTTTTGCTCACCAGCCAGTCTTCTTTCAGGCACTTTTTCCAAACCCTTGACATTTTATTTTTGTCCAAAATGGGCATACACTCCCCTCCAATAAACACACACACACACACACACACACACACACACACACACACACACACACACACACACACACCCACACACACACACACACACACACACACACAGTGAATGGTAATGTCTCTTTTTTCTCCTAACCTATTACAGCTAGTCTAGTGGGAGACCCTAACATATTGCAATAGTTTTTTAGTTTAGCTGTTATCTTTTTATTCCTATTCAACATTCCATAACAAAATTCAGTAAATAACCAAACAAATTTCGAAGGAAAATGCCTTACTGTTTATTTGTTTTTATTATGTTTTATAAAACTTATAGTAATTCAGCCTTTTTAATAAAAAAGTTTATTGAATTGTCACTTTCCTTTCAGTTTACAGATTTGCCAGTGTGACAGTTATTAACTTTGGTTTATGGTGATTATTGTATGCTGTTGGGTAGTATATGTGAACCTAAGTAACTAAATGCATTTAGAAATGTCCTTAGCAATTTCAGCATTGCCTGCAAAGTACAGGATTTTGTATAATGTGTTTGCAATTTAAATTTATTGTTCTGAATCAAAGTATTATAGTTGTTTAGAGCAACTATGCTTGTATGCCTGTCAACTGTACAGATTTTTACAGAATGTCCAGATATTTTCCTCATATTTTTGGTCTGTTTTTTGTAAAAGTGCGGTTTCTGGCAAATTAGTAGCAGATCATTAAAGACTGAAATTAGAATATGATTACAGACATTTGAATTTCAGAATTCATACCCTTCGGAAATTCATGCTAATGCAAAACCTGTTATTCTCTCACCTTTCTAAGTTTATAAGATCAATATTTAAAAATTGTCCCTATTTTTCAGCCTTTGTCTCACTTTCATTCATGGCTTTGTCCAGATTTCTTGTTCTAAGAGGTTGAGAGGTATGTATGCTTATATTAAGTGCATAAGCTGTAGAATTAAAATTACCACATCTGATTTCAACTGACTGCTTGGTTGTGGAACTTTCTTGTAGTGTCAGATGATTGTGATGTGTAATATGGTTGGTCAAAAAAAGGGTAAGGCTGAATCTTAAAGACAGTACTGGCCATTTGCCACATAGGTTCTTTGTGGATAGTAACTATTTTTTTTTTTCGCAATTTATCTCACATGACTTCTTATTGATGAGTGGATAACTTTAAACATACTGATTTCAAGTGGCATATTTACTATGCCATTAATAAAAAATATATTTTGAAATTTAAGTTGTGCATATAAGGCTTTATTGTTATGTATTTATTTGTTTGTTTGTTTTGTAGTATAGATGCCTGTGCTGTTTTACTTTTATCCAGGTCAATAAAAGGGCATTATATGCGGAGATTGTGAATCCTCCTTTTCTTTCATACTGTTTCACAATAGTAGTACATTTAGAATTACCTGCATTTACAATCCTTTGTGAAAAGGGGGAACAAATGCATATTTATATCAACAAAGGCATTTTAAATAGGCTTTGTGATGTTATGAGGTAGTGTTATCTGTGTCAGGGAGAGTAGGGCAGTACGTTTGTACATATGTCAGGATAGCTAGCTGGAGTTTTGTAAAGAATTTTATGATATTTGACTATAACACTGATTTGTACAGATGTTTGAGTTAAAAATATATTTGTAAAGTTATTTGTGTTAAAAATGTATCAACAGTAAGTCCTGCTGGACAGAAATAATGTATGCATGTATATGAGGTTGTATTGCTGTAACTGTTCCAATGTATATGTTTATTAGAGAACCCTGGAAGGGTGGAAAGTTTGAAATTGTGTTATAGCTTTTAGATGCTGCTACTGATATTAGCAAAGCTCTGTGCATGTGTATTGTACCAGAGTCAAGTGACCAGAGGTGATATCATCCTCTAACCAGCATCTGGTTTCTTTGGAATGCTCACAGCAGCACTTCAGAATCTAACAGGAAAGAGTTCTGTCAGAATATATATCTCATACATCCACACACACAAGAAAGGCATCATCTGGCTTTTGCCATGGTAAGACACTCAGCACACATCAGCTTGCTTTGCTTTAGTATGTAGTCAGTGAACAGTATTCTTTAGTTAGTCAGGGACATTTAGTAAGAATAGTATTGTTTTCTGCATCTGTGAGAAACTATCTAACAGTATTACTTTTTTATATCACTGAGGTTGAAACTCTGCTGGTATATTGTATTCAGTATTCTCCTTTTTTCTGTTTTATTATTTATCAATAAATATTTAATACCTTTCATTGTGGCTGGCCCTTTAGAGAATACTTTTAACATCTTGAGAGTACTTATGCCTGTTTTAGTGACACTGTGTGGCCACTCCTGAACGCCTTGCTTCTTTGATCATACTCTACCATTTATATTTGTATTAATGTTACACAGTATAATTTGTACCCTTCGTAAGAGCCTTAGGGTAGCTGACTGGTGGCATCATGGTTACCTCAGAGTCTGAGCAGAAAGGGTTATGGCTAGTAAATTTGTGCCAGCTTTTCCCAGGAGTGTGTATGTGTGTGTGAAACTCAAATATTCAGGTGTGTGTGTATCAGCTAATGAGAACAGGGACACAAACCTCCAAGGTGGTCAGTGTGGAGTTTTGTGTGGGTTTGGAGAGAGAAAGAGAGCTCAGCCCTAGGTCTGGAGTGTGTTCCCTGTGTACACTTAAGGGGAATTGTGCTTGGTGCAGGGAGCTGCATCTGAAAATACTGTGTGGATCCATCTTTGCTTTTAACGACCGTCCCTCACTGGAGTCAGTGGTGAGGATTGAGTCTCCTCGATTGCTGGCTCAGAGTAGGGCTCCATCACAGGCTTATCTATGTAATCCATAATTCATGGATATTTTGAAGTCTAGTAATTAAGAACTGAGGTTGTCTTCTACTCTACCATGTATGACTCTGTCACCACTGCTCTTTTGTCTTGCCCTTAACCAGTTAGCTGCTTACTTACAGATTAGGTCATTACTACGATTTGGCGCCCAGAAAACAACAAAGTGTGAAGACTTTTCATCTTCTTTTGCAGATGATTTAAAACTATATAATTCATCACATGAGGAACTGAAAGTACAACTACAAGTGGTCAAATATTTATCAGATGATATAAGAATGTCATTTGGTCTTGATAAATGTGCAAAAGCAATCCTTAAAGCAGGAAAGCTGCAGCACCAGGAAAATATCAGTCTGGGACAGGAATGTGATATAAAGGAACTTGAGCAAGATGGAATATATAAATATCTGGGTATTGATGAAGGATCAGCAATAAAACATGATCAAATGTGAACAAAACTTAGTAAGGAATATTTTAGAAGACTAAAATTAATATTGAAAACAGCTTTGACATCTAGGAACAAAGTCCAGACAATAAACTAATTTGCTCTTCATGTCTGGACCTCTTTCAAACTGATTACATGTACAGATCTTCAGTCACAGGACTGCATACATTTCCAAACATAGTGAAAGTTTTAAAACATGAAGAGAATTAAAATATGAAGAGAACAAGCCTAAGATGACTTCCCTTCTTAGTTTAGCTGAAACATATTGGTATTAAGCAGGAATGGAAATCAAACCAGAAGTAGATAAAATTCAGGAAGCAACTGAATGTGCCAAAAAACAAAAGAAAGAATACAAGAAGAAGGATAAGATGATAAGGTAAGAAATGTGGAATAGGCATAAATATAGTTGGAAGTACAGAAAACTCTTGGAAGAACCTCTTCATTTTGATAAGCATCTGATGCAGGAATGGCTAAGAAAAGGTGGATTTAAACCAAAAGATGAAAGGCTAATATTGGCAGCCCAGGATAGTGGACTAGATATACATTGGTTTACAAAGTCCATTGAACATGTGGGAGAAACAGACAAATGTAGATTCTGTAAAACAGAACTGGAAACAGTCACACATCTTATTGCTGGGTGTGATACACTAATGGTAGAGGGCATGTATACTGAAAGGCATAACAATGTGTGACTGTTGCATTGAGGATTGCACAAACATGACAGTACTGAAGTAGCTGAGAAGCATTAGACACATGTGCCATAAAACATTATAGAGAATGATGGAGTTTATATCACATGGGATCACCGATTACCAAAAGTTCAAAAATAGATGCAAGAAAACCAGATATAGTAGTCCATGGAAAGAAAACAAAAGTAGCATTGATCATTGAAATTGCAACACCCAGTGATTACAGTGTAGCTTACAAAGATACACAATTCTATAAAATACCAGGATTTGCAGACAGAAAAAAAGGCAATGTGGAAGAATGATAGTCAGACAATTCCAGTAGTAATAGGAGAAATGTGATCATAAAAAAGAATTTACAGTCATATTCAGATATGCTACAAATATATGTAACTCCATATGAATTGCAGAAGGTGTCATTACCGGGCACATTAAGGGTGCAGCAAATAGCACTTTTGGCTAACATCAAGGAATCAAACAATGCTATGGGTATTGAGAGTGTTTATGAAATATGATCTACCTCTTGCATGTCATATGTGTTATTTTCTTTCATGTGTTATTCTCTGATACCTCTGTATCGGTGTTATTTGCACTGCATTTCTCTCATGAGCTGACATTTGTAATTACATTCAGGCTGCACTTGCGTGGTCCTAAACATCTCTGTGGACTAGTGGCTCCCTATTTCAGTGCTTTTTTGGTTATTAGTATTATTTTTGCACTGAGACATCTCTACTCCTTTTTCTTTTTTTGCACTTGGCATAGTCCTAAATGGGGTGGTGCTGCGGTCACGTTGTCACCTCACAGTTAGATGTTGTCCTGTTCGATTCTCAGCTAGAGCGTCTTCTATGTGGAAACATGCTTGAATGGGCGTACCTCCGTTGAAGGTTGTGCATCAGGGCCAGCAACTCGGCACGTAAAAATATACTGCCAATCATTATCGGACTGGAATTCCGCTGTGGCAACCCCTAACTGGGAAAAGCCGAAAGACACAACAATAGTCCTAAATGACAATAAAGTAACTTTGAATCCACCAATTTCATGACCTTTAATCATACTTTGACATAAGAATGGGGTCCATTCTTGTCATGGTGTTGGAAACCCAAAAGACTTGGAGAAATTAAACCAGTAGGAAACCATGTTGTTATGTTTAACTCAGTACATTTTTATGGTCTGGCCAAGCTCAAGGAAGGGCATCTGCCTCCCGCCTTATCTTTTATATACTATCAGTATGAGGGGAAAGGGAAAAGCATTGCAATAAGCTGCATGGATCAAACACTTCTATGATTGTTTCTACCCCACAACTTATTCTGGCCCAAATGGCACCCTGTCCAGTTCCTTATGCCTTCCTGACAAACGTTTTATATAGTTTCCATTCCAAGACTTTCATAAAGCATTCTAACCAGTCAGCCACTAACCACACTAACTCATTCTGCATAAATCAGCATATCACCCTTTGTACTGTTTCATTTCACTTAATACCCAAGACAGTAGCTGCATTTCCACACTCTTTATGATATTTACATAATTATTAGCACTTGCAATACCTTCACTCTTTGTTTATTTTGTTGATATATTCATATGAAGTTTATCCATAAGCATTAACAGCACTTGTGTCACATGTTATTTATTTATTTTATTTTACATTTGTTGACCGGGATAATCCAACTGGATATATGTCCATTTTCAGCGGAGGCCTGGGGAGAAAAGCTCCAGTTACAGAATATAAAGATTACACAGAAGTTCAGATATATAGTAAAATATCACACAAAGAGTAAAGCATATTTACAAGTTGGTTTAGTGATGCCCTCCAAGAAAGACTCTGGAGTTACACAGTGTGTCAACTTAAACAAAATCATCAGGATATAGCAAACAGTTTTGAGTAAGAAATGCTCACAAGAGTATCTAGGTAGGATAATAATCATGGAGATTAATCAGGGTTGGTACAGGGACAAAGCCAGTGCATTTCGAAATACTGTTTCAGGCCTTTTTTGAAGAGACATAGGCAGAGTTGGAGGGTAAGGTAGGTTGGCAGTGAATTCCAAGTTTTGCCAATGAAGCTGGCAAACAGGGACTCACCAGCTGAGTTATTTGCTTTGTAGGTTTGGACCAATAGCTTATTGGATGAGCATAGAGGCCTTAATTTACTGTATGGTTGTATAATATTTTTAAGTGAGGGGGTATCATCAGGTTAGTAGAGAATTTTGTGTGCTACTAAGAGTTGACTGAATTGAATTAAGCTGGGCAGTTCTAGCCACCCTAGAAGATGAAGGTTTTGGCAGTGATGTGCCCTGTATGTAGAACCAGTGGCGAATCTGGCAATATGGTTGTAGCTGTGTGAGAGCTTGCTAAGTTCAGATGTGTTTAGGTTGGAGAGTATAGGGGAGGCATATATAAGAGTTGAGAGTAGGTGCGAGCGGGAGATTGCAGTCCTAGCTAATGGGGTTAGAAATGGTTTGTTTCTGTATAAAGAACCAAGCTTCTTGTTGATGGTTTTTATGGTTTTGTTGACATGTAGATCGAATTTAAGATTATTATCTATTATTACCCCTAAAAGCTTAGTATGGCTGTCCAGGGAGATAGAGGTACCATTGTTGGATGTTACAGAGAAGGAAAATGGGGTGAATCTACTAGTGGGGGTAAAGAGTAGTAGTTTAGTTTTGCTGGGGTTCAGTAGTAGATGTTAGAGAGACAGTTTTCAATAGTGTTAAATGTGTTCTGGTTTAAGATTTGTAGGTCTGATGGGGAGGAGGCTGTGCAGATCAGGGTGGAATTGTCTGCATATTGAATGCAGGTAGCTTCAGGGATGGCAGTATGAAGGTTATTGATGAAGACAGAAAAGAGTAGTGGTCCTAAAATAGAGTCATGAGGAACACAGAGTGAAATATGTAGCTGGCTGGACAGTTTACCCTGCCATAATACAGCCTGTTGTCTGCCAGTCAGATAAGACTAGAACCACTGAATTGCATGGTTATTAAGGGAGATGAATTTTAGGGAATGGATGAGTAGTTCATGGCTGACCATATCAAAGCCCTTTGACAGGTCTAGAAAGAGGGCTGAGGATAGCCTATTGTTATTCCTGTTCTGGTATATGGCATTGGTAAAGGAAAGGAAGGCAGAGATGGTGCTGTGATGTGGCTTAAAGCCATGCTGAGAGTTAGTCAGCAGATTGTTCTGTATACGATAATGTATTAGTTGCTTATGTATGCACTTCTCCATTATTTTGGTTACTGATGAAAGAATGGCAATGGGTCTATAGTCGGAAAGTTCTGTTGAACTACCACCTTTGTGGAGTGAGATAACGCGGGATATTTTCCAGAGGGAGGGGATAGCACCATTGGCTAAGCTTCTATTGATCAGGATTGAGATGGGGTATGCTATGGCATCTGTTGCTTTTTGTAAATACTCTGCAGGGAGGAGTTCAGCGGAAATGGGAGTTGGTTTTAATTTTTTTATTAGGGTTTGGATGAAAGTGGTAGAGACAGGTTGGAAGTTAAAGAGGGAATGAACAGTGGTTATATCAGAGATAGGATTATAGTGTGTGGGAGTAAGTTGGTTAGCTAGGGATTGGATAGTTTCAGTGAAAAAGTTATTAAAGGCACAGGCAATGGTCTTTGAGGATTTATGGGTGAAGTTTGATGGGGTTGGGGTGGTTGATTGCCCTGGATGAAGAACCCGATTTATACCTCCCCAGAACATCTGGGGATTGTTTTGGTGTTTATATAGAAGGTTTTAGTAGTAGCTACATTCTACATTTTAAGAATCATCTTAAACAAGTTTGCAATTGTATAAAAATTGCCTAACATAAAAAGTTTATGAACTTATTAAAATACATCTTATATGACAGTAAAGTAAAAGTGCATGTTTCAGATTTTCTTTACACTTTTCCATTTTCCCTCAATAGTAACTTATTTCCCGAAACAGTAGTAACATTTCTAAGAACAAAACATGATTTCCAGACAAACTTTCAACATCTCTGCTTTCCCATTCATCCTTTTGCTAAATATCTTCTATTCTCCTAAGAAACCACTTCACACATTTTAGTTGCTCACTAGTACCTTGTCTTTATAACGTGCATGTTATTAGTTGCAATCCCTTATCCTTTAAATACTTCCATCTTCCTAACTCATACACTCCACAATTTAGTCATTTGACCAACAGTTCCATACAATCATATATTCAAATGATATTACATTGACTGAGTTTTCCTTTCCTCAGTTAACAAAATCCACAGCAGCTTAAACAAGAGCACAGTGGAGCATCTCATTTCAGTACTTACCATTTCTTATATCATGTAGTCAATTATTTCTAGCCTTCAAAATAAAATAAAATGTGAGCATCCGGCCACTTAAGCATTTGAATTAAGTGACTTTCTATCTACTTAATTTCAGTGTCTATAGCAGTACAAGCCCACTCTGTACACTATACATACACTTAAGTTCCCAGCAACTATATCTGCCAGCAGTTACAAAATATGGCAATGTTTTACTACATCTACCACTCTTAAGTAGTGTTTTTGAAAAAGAGTAAGTTATATTTTTAAAGATTTTACATTACAATTACTAGTGCATATCAGTATCACTCAAATACTTTCACTAGTAGCTTTGGTAAGACTGGGAACAGTGACATTAGCCTGACAATTTGAGACTCAGTCGATCCTGCTTTGGGAAGGAGAAGGGTCATAATTTTACTGGCCACCTTTAAAGTAATTTGTCAGTCAGATTGTAGCCTCCACTATGTGATGCTTTTAAATGGATTGCTCATGCTTTTTGCACAGATAACAATGCAATTGTTTTTCTCTCTATCGTGATTGTAGGTTAGTTCCCTCCCTAACCATCATCATCCCATTAGTTCTGGTCAAGAAGGGATAGTAGACTCCCTCCCCCCGCATCCCACTTATAAATGGAAATAACACAAAATACATTTCTACATTACAGTTTGCAAAAACATGTAAATGCAATGTCAGATAACATGACATGCTTTGTGAGAATACATTTAGAAAGTTTAATACTGCTATCTGTTTAGAAATGGGCAGAAAAAATAAAATATTTGTTTCATGAGGCAAGTCAGTTTTTCTGTGATACCGAATAAACAAAATATGCACAATCACTAAAAGACGCCAAAGTACATAAATCATTTCCTCTGCTGTTGTAATAACTTTCCATTTACAAATGACAGCTTATACCATTGCATGAATAAAACAGACATTTCTTACCTCGTTCTAAATGATTTAATATTACTTTCCCATATTGCTATGTTTTTTTTCTTACTCAAAAAAGTCCATGGTTTCATAATTTGTTTGCCATGTAACTCCAGAAATTCACAAGTTATAGGGTACTATTAAACAATATTAATAGGGTCCTTTATGAATTTTGTATGCAAATGAGGCTTTTTTAAATTTGCCTGAATTGCATTAATATGCCAGTGTCTAAGGTGCTTTAACCACATACTATGTCTCCCCTTATCACTTATTCTCAAGTCAAGTACATTATACTTTTGCATTAAGTAGGTGTGCTTATCAACACACCTGTGCATTTCCATAGTCAGCACGAATGACACATGGTGACTGCATCTCCATATCTGTGTAACACCACTCTTCGCAGATTACTGCAATGCTCAGCTAAAACCAGGCACTGTGAATACCACCCTTAATCACAAACAGTACTGCATGAATGAAGAAGGCACAGTTTTCATTTATTTATTTATTTGTTTACACCTATGTCCCAGGGACAAAGACAAAAAATAAAGAGTATAAAAGAAGGTAAACAAAATGGTCAATCGAAGAGCATACATTTCATCCATGACACAGCATTATATGTTTCTTCCCCCTAGCCTGCAATGATTGTTTTTTATTGAGCACCTCATTTGGATGTCTTCATTTATTATCATATTCATCAGATTATTTCTGAGAATCACTTATAAATATATTGGCCTTATCTCATACTATATTGGCAATAAATATATATCCGACTTTTGGTAAGAGTTACTGCAATACTTCTAACAGATCCCTTTCGTGAATGTGAATTATTGTCATATGATCTCTTCAAACCTGCATACATTGTTGTACAACTCCATAATCATAAGCATACACATGTATATATATATCTATAACTGTGTGTGCGTGTGTGTTTATATATATATATATATATATATATATATATATATATATATATATATGTATATATATATATATATATATATATATAGATATAGATATAGATATATATTTATATCTGTCTACATATAGATATATAGAGATGTATGTATATACACACAAACACACACACACACACACACACACACACACAAACACACACACACACAAATTATATATACTAACTCCGAGATCACACAAAATTCCTCAACTCCAAGAACTGTGATCTTGCATACCAGTCAACCATCTGTATTTGGATCCCCCATCACTTCATTAATTAGCAGATTTTCTAATAAACTTATGCATACTAATGTTAATAACGTGAATACTTCATAGTATAAGAGAGCATCTAGTCTTGTACACCTACAATACAGCCATTATAGTGGTGTACGTCTGCATTCAACTTAACAAAATTTTGGACACAAACTATTACACAACCTTCATTTGTGTCCAATTCATTTTTTTTTTTGTCCTTTCTTGGCACCCATGCTTACTGACCATTAACTTGTTATCACTGCCCTTTCAGTTTCCCATATCCATGGAGAGAACAACAGATATCACACGGGCAGAAATGAGGAGCATTTCCATTTCATTCTTAACCGCACCCTTGCTGGCTATCATGAGTACCTGTCGTCCGGCTGATGTATGCATTCAACTACACATATTCAGTATTACTGCTAACATTACTGGCTTCGAATCAATAGGTCAGTGTCTTCTAGTCTTATGACCACTTGTTCCACTTACATCACAGCAGGTCAACCAACTGGTCCACCAGCATTCTCTCTCCAGGACAGGCATATGTCATTAATTCCCTCTCTTCCTTCAATGGCTGTTTCAGTGACCAAGTTGCTATTCAGTCTTGGGTCATCTGGGTTGTAGAGGGGGCACAGAAACAAACAATGCGCATCCAGTCATTTCTCTGCAGGAAAGCCATTTAAACACAATTATGAGTAAAACAATGTATTTTCATTTACTGCATATACTGCCATATAGTGCATAGAGTACATGTGTTCTGTAGCAATGACCTCTTGACTTTCAGTCAGAAGCATAACATAATCATATCATCCTGTGTGTCTGTAGTAAGTCTATGTAGTCTGCAGAGTGACTATCAAAGCTGCCTATTCTACAAAACTGGATGACTTATTGAGGTAGCCACTAGGAGCTTTGACAAACTGAACAATTCAAGGTATAGCTCCAGATTATATAAGCTCTCTCTCAGTTTGTTTGTGGCTCTGTGCATTTACTGTTCATTCTGATGAACCATTACAAGTGTTAAGGCATTCTAAATGTTGAACTTTATTTGTGGTACCCTCTTAAGCTGTGAAATGAAGTCAATCAGATCCATGGTCACTAATCACAATTCTGCTCCAAGAAAGACTAAAGTCATGATGATTATACACTGATTGACGGGTTGCTTTTGACTTCCCAAGTCTACAGCAGCCCACATTCATTGTTACAGATATTAGTTGACTCGGTATGGGCATCCTCTCTGTTTGGCATCTCTAGATCACTACTCTAATTGTCATGGGAAAAGTGTACTGCATATGTCTTTACACTTGTGTCTGCAACTGCAATGTTTTCATTCTTGAATGATATAGTCCTGCAAGTCACGTTTGCAATTAAGTGATCTTCTGGGCTGGCCATTTCTCTTGATTAAATTACTGCCATGACCTCATGACCTCATGCCCTAGATTAGTCCATGGGAAGTAAACAATACAGTACAGCAACAAGTACTCACAGAGATCTACAATACTTACTGCACACACACACACACACACACACACACACACACACACACACACACACACACACAGACACACACACACACACACACACACTTTACTACAATGCAGCAGTCAGCAGCAGCATCCAGGAAAAAAAGAAATGTACACGTGTATGCATTTGCAGTGATATACTATACAGAATAAAGCACAATGCTTTGCAAGTGAGACCAACACTGAGAAAGAAGCAGATACTTGTGAATGTAGGCACCAGTGAGGAGTAGTTAACATAAGTTAAGATGAAGCACACAAGTCATGTGCTGTGAATTCAAAGGGCTCACCAAGAAAAGGCATTAAATCTAAGTGATAGACATCCAAAGTACCACAACTGAAAATCACTCAGATCACTTGCTGAATGGTCACAATACACAGCACTTTGTTCATAATGAATGACTCTAATAATTATGACATGCATTTCTAAGGGATAATCATCATTATCATGCAGGTCTCTCTCTGTCTCTTTCTAATTCACAGTCATGTCTTTTGGATGGAGGTCAAATGCTCAGCTGTCCTTCTCACAAGTAGTAGCACTGGAATCCTACCACTGTGATCACAGTATTTACATCTTGGCACTGACTGCAATGTATGTATCAACAGTTAGGCAACCACTGCAGAAGATAAGGAGGGCAACAGAAATGTTAAGTAAATGCATGCAGAATCAATGCAGCCAATGACTGGGTTCTACCTGAATAACTACCACTATGATTGAGTGCATTAGTTATTTCCACACCTGTGATATGAACAGACACATGCATCAACAAAAACAATGTTATCTAGATGATGTTTATATCAGATGTCAAAATGGGTGAAAATGTGTGTGCATGTGAAAACAAATACATAACAGCACAATGTTGGGGTAAAATATGGTATTCACAGCTGTATGTAATGTTAGTAGAGGAAATTTACATCTTTTGAAATATAGAAACCCCCATAAAATAGTACCCAAAGCAGATTCCCAAAATGAAATAACATTGCACTGTCAGACCAATATTGTGTGAATGGTTCACCCCTAATTTGGAATTTTCTCCTTTCCCAGCTGTGATGTGACCATGGAATTCATATATGGTTACTGTTGCATTCTTCAGATGTTAGAATGGACAAAATGAGAATCCTCTTTTTTTTTAATCAGTTCTCATTTCTTTGATCATTGCAACTGTGTAACTACACTGTGAGATGAACAGACAGTAAGGTTAAAGCAGATTCTCCTTTTCCACATAGTTATGCAGTCTTGGAGTTAATATACATATATATGTAAATATATATGTATTCATATACACACACACACACACACACACACACACACATATATATATATATATATATATATATATATAGAGAGAGAGAGAGAGAGATAGTAGCAGGGATGTTGGGGATGCAGACTGCCATCAAAAACAAGTGTTTTAATAATTTGTGCTTGCTTTTAAGAGTCTGTTCATCAATATGGGATGATGATTTTATAGTTGATAAAGTGTACTGTCAATTAAAGAGAATATAGGTTGTTGTTCATAGTCCTGTACTGCACACATGTGCAAAAAGCACAACTTTGCTTGTATCCAAATATAATGTGAATGCGTCAGTAGCACTTGTTGTCACATATGTGATGCCAGCAAAGAACCACCTAGGTAAAGTGTGGTGAGATGTAATCCAGTCTTCATTGTGTGCTAATATCATAAGATTTGATGGCAAGAACATGCATGTACATGAGCTCAGCTCTGCTGACTAGCAGTTTAAAGCCACTTTGCCAGCAGGCTTATTCTGCCGGTGTCCGTTTATTGCTTTTATAAGTATGGTAGTAGGGTGGATAGTAAAGTTCAAAAAGGAGAGAGAAGAGAGAAGAGACAAGAGAAAAAGAGGGTTGCTCTGCAGCAGGTGGGAGAAAAGTTTATTTTATTTATTTATTTTTTTTTGAGGATAGACCACATTTTCCGGAAATATAGATGGAAACATTGGGAAGGATATAGAGGAAATAAGGATAATGACAATAACATAAACAGGCAAGACAGAGAGGGGTGGTGATCACACAATAGGTTGTGTTACAAATAGAATGGAAGACAGACAAAGAGAGGATAGTAAATGGTGAAGGGAATGTGTTATAGAAATGCACAAGGGTAGGGGTACAGACAATAAGAGATGGGGAACAAGGACCACCACAGCTTTCATCCCAGCATGGAGACCTTCAGACAGAGGTCTGCACTGGGTATCCTGCAAAGGCAGACCCTAATGTTGAGGGGGTAGTGGCTTCCAGTAACTCAGTGGACACAGCCTGCCAAGACAGTTTTTGCAGGCTCTATAGGTGATTTTGTTATGGGCCCCACTGCCTCATCACAACACTCTTGATTAGAGACTCTAACACTGCATTCATCTCAGGGTGGTCTTGGTGTGGAACACTTTGCAACAGGCTGCCCAAAGGTGATGACCCATGAAAAACAGATGGGTCTTTTATGCAAGACTTGTAGAAGTCTGGAATGCCATGAATTGCGAGTTTTAAGCTTTTCCTCAAAAATGAAAGCTAGAGAAAAAGGTGTTTATTATAATTCTGCTTAAATATTGTAAGTTGCACTTACATTGAACTGTATGGTGATAACTATTTGCACTTTCTGCTTGTTTACATATTTTGTCAAAAAAGTTATATGTTTGCATTTTTTAGTTTATTCTGGGACCTTAGTCTTGTAGCTTATTTTCTAGTTGTGGGAAAATTGTGTTTCTACTTTATATTGCATGTCTATTCCCACCAGTAGGATCACATGTAAAATCTAGTTGTTAGTATTTTAAACCCTGCTGGGCTTTAGTCTTGTAGTTTCATTCACAGTTGTTTGAGGACTGTGAACTACTGTCAGATTTAAGCCTTATTTAGTGATTTATTACAATAATTTTTCCATAAAGAGTGTTACTGGTAAATTTCAGCATAGTCTTCTGTCTTAAACTGTAGTAGAATTATAGCAGTGAGTGTATTTTTTTCTGCTCCAGGATTTGTGCTTCAGTGCTTTTGCAACTGTTGATATTCCAGTTTTGCTCCTACACTTTTATATTCTACTTATCATTTACCTGCTTAAAGTTGCATTCCAGTGCCTTTCTTTCTCTTGTACTTTGTGTCTGCCATATACCCCACTTAGACATTAGGCTAAAATTTCTGAAATTCTAACCCACCTAGTGTTATTGATATGTAGCTCAGAGAAGTTGTAGTCCTGTGTCTTTCTGTTCCCGTCCTTTGTGTCTGCCCTTCCTCCACTGACACATTAAACTAAAGTTTCAGAATGATCTCCAATACAGACTTTGTTTCAAATCTTTCTCTTAACTAGCCTGCTTTTTCCTTAATTTTTTTCCCAACCGTTTCACCCTTTTCCTGTTCTCATTTTATATGGCTGTGTCTCTAGCCTCTACTACGTACAGTAATCTGATAAAGTCCCTTCCTCCTCTCTTTCATTGTTATTGTGTGTTGTATAAGCTATTTAAGTACCCTTCTCAGCCATTGTTTTCCATAGATCTGTTACACTGAGTCCCACTCAGCATGAATAAACCTCCTTTGCTACATATTGTCTCCTCCTCATTTTCTCAGAGCTTATCAAAGTTCTTATAAGATGCTATAAAAGCGTGTAATTCTTGTTGTAACATCCTTCTTATTCAGTTTTTTATATGTGTGTTAGTCTTCCAACATTGTTGTCATTTTGTTCTTGTACCACTCAGCTTCCATTATGACTATGCATCCTCCTTTATCCGCTGGTTTTATGACTAAATTATCTGAATGCCTAAGTTGAATAAGAAGGATGTTACAACAAGATTTACACTCTTTCGTAGCATCTTATATGAACTTTTAATGGAAAGACGTATTACTCAAGAACAATATGAATTCTTTGATACACCTCATCCTTTATACCCTAGTATAAGTGGAATACCCAAAATTCATAAAGACTTACATGATCATCCTTTATGACCCATTGTCTCTGGTAGAGAATGGATAACGGAACCACTATCTATGTTTATAAAAAATGAGTTGAAAAAGGCATTACCGTTTGCAAAGACAGTTCTGAGAGACACTGGCAAATTTTTGAGTGATTTCTTCGAACAAACTAAACACTTGACAGTGTTTGAAAATCTTATATTGGTAACCATGGACATTACCAGTTTGTTCACAGTTATTCCTAATGACTATGGTTTGCATGCTATTAATACTTTCCTATGAAGACACAATATAGCAGCAGATCCAACATGTGCTCTGCTAGAACTTGTTCTAGAAAATAACATCTTTATCTATGGAGAAGACTTCTATTTACAAACATGAGGAGTAGCCATGGGTACATCATGTGCAAATAGTTATTCAAACTTGGTATTAGCAGAATGGGAGCAAGAAACCATCTTCTTGGAAAATAACATATGGCTCCCACATCAACTATACTATGGTCGTTTTGTTGATGATGTTTTTATCTTATGGCAAGGAAAGATGGAAGAGCTGAATAGCTATATCGATTACATCAATGGAAGTACTAATTTTCTTATATTCAAAGCAAGTTTATCATATCAAGAAATAGATTTGTTGGATGTTAAAGTCCACCTAGATCCTAAGGAAGGCATAAATACAAGCATCCATAGGAAAGATACCTGGAGAAATCATTATTTACATAAACAAAGTATGCGCCCTGGACATATCTTCAAAAACATCTATGAAAATCAAGTCCTACGGGCATCTAGATTATGTACTAAAGATGAGGAATTTGTTGAAAAACAATGCAAAGTACAGAGATACCTTAAGGAAAGATACCTTAAGGAAATGTCCTACTCAGATAAAAATTTAAGACTCAAACACAATTTTCAGGAAATAAGGAAAGAAGAACACTTCTTTACAGCAAGCCATTGTTTCTGATAACCATATTCCACAGTTAAATTGCCTGTTAACTTATAGTTCAGACAATAAACAAATATGTGATATAATAAGAAAACATTGGTCAATACTAACAGTGGATGAGAAAATCAAACATATAGTAGGAGAGCAACCGAGATTTCAGTATAAAAACAAGAAAAATTTGAAAAGACTCCTATGTAATAGAGATGGTATCACCACACAAAATATACTTTCAGACAGAAGGGGTACTTTTAAATGTAGTAGATGCAAAGCCTGCCCTTACATTGACAGTTCAAATGTCTTTGTCTCCACTTATGGAAATAAACAATATCACTTCAATGTATATGCTGATTGCACCACAGCACATCTAGTATATTTGGCCACTTGCCATCAATGCAATGCTTTTTACATAGGCAAGACAGATCAGAAGCTTAAAGATCATATACTATGACACTTAAGAGATATTCGACAAAAGGAACCAAACAATGCACTAGCAGTGCATATAACACAACATCCGACTCATTCCTTCCTTTTTAAAGCAATTGAAACTGTTATCCATACCAATAGAGGAGGAGACGTCCATAATCAAACTGAACTACGTGAAATATCTTGGATAATTAACATGAGAGCAAATCATCCCCCTGGACTAAACACTATAGTTCCATTGAAACCCATATTAAAAACTAGAAGGAATGCTATCACAACACAGAACCACTAGACTTATAATTTATTTACATTTTTATTCATTTTTTCCTTTTAGCTGACATTATGACATAATAACTATGTATATATTTCAGTTTTGTTGGGTTCATCATATACAAAATAAGTTTAATAAGTATAATAATATTCAGATATTAAGTATTTATTAATTCTGATATGGAAAGTACTTTAGATCTGAATATTGCTTTCCACTAAGGATGTGTGCATGTTCTTGCTTCACAGTAGTGATAGTTTTGCAACAGGTATATTTGGACATTGTTTTCTATCAAGGCAGTGAATAGGGATGTCATTTCATATATTTATATATCTAGAGATCATTTAGTGAATAATGGACTCCCTATTTATATAGTAAAAGGATATAAAATTATAATGTGCAGTTATGCATTTTTGTGCTGACGGAAGCAGAGTTGACATAGTGACCATGCTTTTGGCTGTGTCAGTAATATTTTAATAGTTTGGTAGTTATAGATAAGAATTGTTTTGTATATCTGCAAAAGTAGATAACTGTTAAAGAAGATCACATATAAAAATTCCAGAAAGGCGACCTGCTAGTTAAAGTTAATCATAGTAAGTTCATATATGACAAACAAAGAAAAATAAAACAAATGTTTTTGAAAACATTTTTAAAAAAGCTAGTATTACACTTTGGCCACTGGATGGCAGCCAAGTGGAAAAAGGGAAGCTATGTAAAACTAAATCCATTGGAATGATACATTCGGCACTTATAGCCAGTAAAAAACTAGGCAGAGAAGTGCATATTAGCATATAGCTGAAGTAGGATGGGCCAGCATAGTATATTAGCATATTTTTGGTGCCAATTTTAAATCATAGCTATTGGCTACTTAGCAGTGCAAAGACAGATTACTGGATATTCTAATAAAGACTAAGAATGAATTGACATGATTGGTTTAGAAGTCATTTGATTTTAAACCTTATTGGTTAGTTTAGTTTTCAGTATAAATATTAAGCATTGCTACCAAAAGATAACGATCTGAAGAAGGCTAAATAGCCAAAAGTGCTTATCGTTTTATCACTATGGAATTTTAATGCTGTTTTTACTTTTTTTCCATTAAATTTGCTTGCTGTTTGATACAGGACTTTATCATGGTGGATTTTTGCTGTGGTGGAATACCAGAGGTTTTTTCTTTGTTTGCTTCACTTTTCCACTGGTAAACCTTCAACAAGTGTAAGATAGTTTTTTTCTTGAACCATATAGAGGTCAGTCACCAGTGGTGTCACTCAGGACTCTGTGCTGGGCCTGCTGCTGTTTGGCATCTATTTCTCAGAGGTCAAAGACAATGTCAGAGTTCTATGGCTGACCAAGATTGCACACTGGGAGTAGTCATTTAATCCTCCAAGACAAGAACACCCTTTTGAAAGGTCTAACACAGACAGACGCCTTGTGCCAAAGCCATGGGTAAAAATACGGTGCCAAGAAATGCATTAAAGAATGATTTGGGAAGCTGGCTTCTCCAGGTAACTATGTCATCAATAAAACACCCTAAATGTTGATTCACTAATCAGGGATCTGGGAAGCCATGTATATAGTAACCGCGCCTTCGACCAGCAGATGTCCATGGTAGTAAGAACATCCTTCTATATTGCTCAACTTATTAGTAGGGGTATGGCATCTAGGTCAAGAGAAGCCATTCTACCACTGTACTTGGCCCTCATCAGGCCCATTGATAATACAATGCCCCCTTCAGTATGTACCTGTGTGACTCATGCAGAAAATGGAACTTCAACAAAGGTTCCTTGCAAAAAGAATCCAGGGTGTAACACAATCTCCTATGCTGATTGCCCCAAAGCCCTGTCTCTTCACTCATTACTATACATAATTCTAAGAGGGGATCTTTGCATGTCAGAAGATTATATGTCTGACATTGTTTATTCAGATGTGTGAGACCTGAAATTTCTGAAAAATGAAATGCGACTCAAGGGAGAGAAAAAAATGTTGAAACTTACTGTTACATGATTAAATCATGGTTTGCAGTGGTGACTTATCCCCTGAATCATAGTAATGTAGGGTTCTGTGCCTGTCATATCCCTGTTTCTGATATATACTAACAAAGTTACAGTTAACTTGGAGTAAGGGAGATACTCCAATGCACCACAACATTGACACATTGAAATGACACTTCACTGAATTGTAGTTACACAAGTCTGTTTTCACAAAAGTGCATTTATCCGAAAATGCACTTTCATGAAAATCAGTTCAGCAAAGAGAGGTCACCAGTTCTGGGATCCTGTGGTGGTATAGGTACAGTGTTTCTTAGTGGTGTGTATGGGAGGGGAGCTTGTTTTTGTAGATTACGGTACAGTGAGGATAAGGGAATATTCCCTTTTCCCCGCTGTAGTATAAATTCAGAGTTAGTATATATAAGTAGCGGGGTTGTGGGGGGCACAGCTCCCATATGGGGGATGCAGGAGGGCTTGCCCCCCTGCATACATGTGTTTAGCGCATTTGTTTTTGTGTTTTATTTTGTGTCTCGGTGACTCAGTTTTCATGGAAGTGCATTTTCGTTAAAATGCACTTTTGTGAAAATGGATTTGCGTAACTGCAGTTCTGTGAACTGTAATTTCGATGGGTCAAAGTAGACCTGTATATCTATATATATATATATATATATATATATATATATATATATATATATATATATATGTATATAGATATAGATATATATATGTGTGTGTGTGTACCTCATAACATTCAAATTTCATAACGTTGAATTTCATAACATTGGTACCATGACATCGAAAATTAAAAACACTGAAAACCCAAAACATTGAAAACTCGGGACATTGAAAGTGTGCTTCATAACATTGAAAACTACATTGCAAAAGTAAATAAGAATCCCTCCATCTGCAACAACACCTAACTAACAAACACACTTTCTACTATGTTTCTGCAGTGGGGCAAGCCCCCCTACACTCACCATAAATTAAATATACCAACTCCAAGATCGCACTACAGTGGAAGAAAGTTAATTTCCTAACCTCATTGTATGGTGATTGTGATACAGTGAGGTTAGGAAATTAACTTTTTTCCACTGTAGTGCAAACTTGGAGTTGTTATATTTAATTTACATGGGGTGCAGACCCCCCTCCACATGGGGGTTGCAGGGGGGCTTGCCCCCTTGCAGAAATGTACTAGAAAGTGTATTTGTTAGTTAGGTGTTGTTATAGGTGGAGGGGATGTTATTTACATATGCACTGTAGTTTTCAATGTTATGAAGCACACTTTCAATGTTCTCAGTTTTCAATGTTTTAGGTTTTCAGTGTTTTGGGATTTAGATGTTTGGTCTTAATGTTATAAAATTCAACGTATGAAAGTTCAATGTTATGAAGTAGACCGGTGTGTGAGTGTGTGTGTGTGTGTGTGTGTGTGTGTGTGTGTGTGTGTGTGTGTGTGTGTGTGTGTGTGTGTATATATATATATATATATATATATATATGTATGGGTCCCCTTCAGAAGGTCGAACTCTTAAAAGCTTGACTTTCATATGGTTGAGACCATACGATCGAACTTTTAAAAGTGTGAACGGTCTGAATGGGAATCTCCATAAAGTGTGGAATGGGAAGATTTCCCTTTACTGCAATGTAGTGTGATCTCGGAGTTGGTATATTCAAATAGTGAGGGGTATGGGGTATGCAGCCCCCCACGTGGGTGGTGCATGGGGACTTGACCCCCCCCCCCGGCTATCACTGTTTAGTTTTTTTTTTGTTTATTTTTTTTCACATTTTCGAACATTCAAATGTTTGATCATATGGTGACAGACATTTCTGTTCCAATGATGGCAATGCATTCCTCAAAATTTCCTTTCGCATCTGACTGTCATCCATATGTTTCAGACATTTCAGTTGTCCTTCATTTTGTCATATATTTTTGCCCTGTCTTTCATAAAATGTCTGATATTTTGGTAAATCATTGAGGATTATAATCAGTAGGTAATTCCAGGTATTAGACTTCCCTACTTCTCATTCTTCAGAAAATAAAGCATTGATGAAAAAACTGTTATTCCATTAAATTTCTACATGAATTATGGTAATAATTAAAAATTGTCCCTTATCCTCTACCCCCTTAGTATTTTATTATGTTTGACTTTGTCTCTGATTCTTGAACAATGAAGTTGAGTTCTAAGCTGACACCTAGTCTCAAAATTAGTCATGTTATTTATTATAAGAAGACACCTTTAAACGTATATGTCTTTAAAATCACACATCATGTTGCATCATGGGGACTACTTTCACTCTTAGGTTACTGGTAGTTTCGTATTACAGATATTTTGTTCAGACTGAAATTAAAAGCTAACAGGAGGCCATATGAGTAGCTTCTCCTGAAAGACAGCATGCTGATTTAATTAGTGGTGTCTGTACTATTATGCATACCAGTATTAGCTGCACAACATTTTAGTGGAATCAGTAAGGTTTAATTCATAAATGGCATTTTAAAACACCCTTCCGTCTCAGATAACAAAAATAAATGTATTGCCTCTGAATCAAAGGACTTGGTGGGGTCGGCTTTTCTTGTCAATTCTCGCATTCACCCTGACAGCTGCTTTATAATTAAATTACACCCTGAAAGCTAATACAATAGGATAAAGTATTTTCTTAGCACAGATGAAGAGCAATTTGCCAGAAGAAATACAATAACTAGCAGTAAAATATGATTCCTCTGAGTGGATACTCAAGAAATGTATTCCAAAGAACAGCAGTAGGCAATTCTCAGGTGGAGTATACACTACAACCAGACATCAGTAAGTAGAGGAGAAGGAAATTTAAAATGTGTTGTTTAAAAGATGCTGACAGGTGTTCAGTGGTTTTCATCTGTGGCAACAGCTGTCACATTCTAGTGTTGAGAAGTTTCTTTTTTGATAATGACCTTGAACTCAGTACTTTTCTTCCAAGGAAAAATATAAAGCAATTAATTAACAATTTGCTCTTTCACGGAGATGCAATAATGTTTATGAGAAACTGTATTGTTTTAAAAATATAATGAACGTTTTGTACTTTTTTCATCTCAGCATTTTAACATTAACTAAATTACTTTTTACAGAGTACCTGAGGATCTGAAAACAATTAGATACTTTTCTGTCATTTCACTAACCAGTGGAATTCAATAAAGCCCACATAGCTGTTTTCCACTGTGTGCACATTGCTGTGTAATGCACAGAGGCACGGAAACTTTTAAATTCAGCAAGCACTGTGTAGCAGTGCACACCTCCATCCAAACAAGGTAAACATCATGACATGCTAATTACTGCATAAGCAGCTGAATTGCATGCTAATCAACCAAGCCGGCACTGTGGAGCTATTCAACCAGCTATAAAACAACCATGTAGACACCCATACTGGTGTTCCCCTGTGAATTTCAAATGCTTTGGAATACAGTCACAAAAAGGAGTCTACACAGGCAAAATAAAAAGAAAGATGTGTGATATTTTACAGAACTGACCTTAACATGGGACAGTAAGCTGGATGCAACAAAAGGCGAGTAACATTAGAAACATAACCCTTTTTTATGCAATAACACAAATGCAGCTATGCTCCCCCACTCCAAATGAACAGTACACGTGTAAGTAATGCAGACAGATATAAGTATAAAATTGTGCTAATCAAAATAAATATAAAAATGTTAAACAGACTAGTCATAGTTACATGTCAGTGTATGCAAGATGTAAATGATGAAATGTACTGATATCATCTAAAAATCAGTACTCCTCTGTGCAGATATATCCCAAAGTAATATCCTCTCTTCTGTGTTCAACACATAAACAGTTCAGCTCTCCTTCAATTTCCCTAGCTACGTGGTCGCATTCTGGTGTAGATTTAGGGTTGCCAGCATGGTGAATGTGCAAAAGATGTCTGAGCTCATTAGAATTGCTGAATCCCAAATCCTTGGATCCATGTATCAGATGTAAATATCGTGCAGGCACTCCCTCAGTGCATGAATGGCAATTGTGAATACTTATATCAGGTGGATGTGTCAGGTTAGGCTTACAAAGTGTTACAAGTACATCTGTCAAGGTTGGAAATGCAAGTAAGCAGCACACAATTCATATGTTCTGTTTTATTAACATCCAACCTTGTCTTCATTTGTGTGCAAATTGTGTTTTCAATGTCAGCTTTATATTATTATTTTATTATTTTTGGCCATTGTTTGCACAATGCAGCACTCACCACAATGATGGGCAATGGAGGAATGAATGGAAGGTTTGACTGTGCTTATATTGTTTGTAGGGCATTGCATGACAGGAAAAAGGAGACCTTAAGAATGACTAAAAAATAAGGGAATATCATGGAACTATTCCAGTGGCAGCATTGTTAAAGTATGACAGTACTGAGTCAGAGGAATACACCTGCTACTTAACTACTTCTATGGCAGCAGGTGTTTATGCAGTTAATGCAGTGATACATTCATTTCTGGGAACAGATGATATTGGGTTCAAATACAACTGAATCTAACACTTTTAACTGGTTTTGTATTTCCGTTGCTGCACTTTTGTGCACAATGTGCACCATTGCGCAATAAAGCATTAAATAAAAGAAATGGGGAAGATAGGATAGTGGTGAAATGGGGATGCTAAAGTCTGACAGTTGGTACCGTGTCTCTGGAATACACCTAACTATTTAACTGAGTATGTGGAGGCACATGTTAATGCAGTTAATGCAGTAATGCATTCCTTTTTGGGACCAGATGGTGCTGGTTTCAATTACAACTGAATCTAACACTTTTATGTTCTTTCATATTAGCATTGCTGCCCATTGGTGTGTGATGCACACCATCGTGCAATAATGTATTACAGAAAAGAAATGGGGAGGATAGGACAGTGGTGAAATCGGAAGTAATCAGGAGGAAGAATAAATGAAAAGCAATACAGGAATATGCAGGAGGGTGGCAGGAAAGAACTATAGCTATCCATTTCCTCAACAGTAAAAACTGATAGTATTTGCAGAATATTAGTTGAATTTGGTCTGTGACCTGCAGAGAGAAGGGAGTGACCACAACACAATCATTTTATAGCCAATTGAAGTGAATCAAGTGGGTCAAGAAAACACATGTGCAAAATGGAGAGCTATGTATGAGACATTTTTTTTGAGAGAGAGAAGAATGTTGGGGAAGGGGTGTAGGTATGTCTAAGTCTGGTAAGTTGGGTAGGTGAGGAAGCAATTGCAGAGAGGCAAGACAAACAAGACAAGACAAAGGGATGGTGATGGACACAAGAGGTCAGTGGACACCATGCATGGGCTGAGGGTGGGGACATATAGGACCCATGGCCATTAAGTTGGGTGACAGTGAGAATCAAGTTCTCACCTACTGGACTGTCAACACTGTCACATCACTCCACCACTGGCTGCAACATTCAACACTTCCTTCTCCACTTCCCGGTCATATGGAAAATGAGGGAAATCAGCCCCTCCATCCACGTAGGCATGCACTAACAGTACAGTGCATAACCTTACACACCATCCCTGGCAGTTCAGCATGGGTGATAATCTCACTACCTCTGCCACTGCTCCCAGAGGGAACCACTGGACTATCCACCAGGGCAGGACTACCTGAGGAGCCAAAAAGTGCAGGCACAGCAAAGGTGGTGCTGCCAGGCTGGCTCTCAGATGTGCTGGGCAATGATGCTGGGGCTTATGGATTTTGGGCAGACAAATCATGAGGGAAGTCCTACCCTGCTGTGTTGTGGAACATTTTGTGATGTGGTACATATGGATGACATGGACATATTTTGATGACACATAATAATGTAAAAAAAAAAGAGATAGATAAGGGTTGGGGTGAAAGAAAAAACAGAGATAAGATTAGTACCTTCATATGTAACATACAATGCAGTAATACAATTATTTGACTCTATTATCTAAACCTTTACTAGTAAGACTACCACCCCCCAACAGCTAACTATTACTTTTAATACTAGCAGCTTTTAACAGATGCACACTGTACAACAGATTGCAGCAAGTACTCATTTACGTTTGCATATATTGCACATATGTGTGTTCCATTTATAATG
Source organism: Protopterus annectens (assembly GCF_019279795.1). Classification (NCBI taxonomy): domain Eukaryota; kingdom Metazoa; phylum Chordata; order Ceratodontiformes; family Protopteridae; genus Protopterus; species Protopterus annectens. The sequence goes on from NC_056727.1 coordinate 1,163,061,314, forward strand.
ATTACAGTTTACAGCAGGGCATGTGTGTCACTGGTATAGAGATTTTACTTTAAACCTTTAAGTTACACATAATTGAAGAATTAACAGTTATTGTATAGTTGGGAAGTGTGGTATTTTGTACTCTGAAGATGCCCTATACGATTGTGGGTGAAAGCGCTTAGTATGGAGAATTGTTGTCGCATTATTGTATTTTTTATTTTTATTTCATTAAAAAGTGGAACCAACCAACCAGTTTTCTAATGGGTTATTGAATGACTTGTCAGCTTACTAAGTGTGGTATTTGAACCTACCATCTCTGACTAAAGTCTAATATTGGACTTGTGGTTTGCGCTACAGACTAATGCATGCATACTTACTTTTACAGTTAATATATGCATGCTTAATTTGATGGAACTCTATAAAATACCAAACAAGCTATCTTTAACTTTTTATGCCACAATAATACTATTCTTCTGCTGCATACATACCACATGCCTCCCTCATCCTCACCAATCTTGTGCCTTGGGTCCTAGCAATGCACTCTCTCTCTCTCTTTATGGCAGCTGTGGAATAAAATAGAGCAGAAAATAATACCATTATGAATAACAGTCTTGCCTATATTCAACTTTTAAGCCTTAAAAGCAGTGTATGTAGTTGATACTTACACATATGTGGGATATCCTCCATCTTAAATTCCTTGACCCAAGCATTGATGGCACCCCTCTTCCTCATCTGGAGGCTGTTGTAGTGCTGCCTACATTGTTCACCAGTGCAGGGGATACTGGTGGCATTATTCACAGCCTGGGCCAAATTAAACTACACCTCAGACTTATATAATGACCCAGAATAGTCCCTCTGCAGCAACCTGGCACTGTGGTATTTCACTAGGAGTCCCAAAAAAAATCTTGGATTCCTGGACACCCCATATATGAGCCGTAAATCCTACACCCTCTCCACGAATGCATGCCATGTCTATCACAGATCAAGAGCAATAGAGAATGATGGTTTCTGACCAGTTCTAGTTATCACATTTACTGGGAGTGTGCACACTGAAATTGTTGCACACCGATTACCATTGTGCCAACAGTGTGAGATGGTAAGTGGTGTGCAACCGTAACAAGCAATGCAATTTTAAGGTTATTTGATGTACAGGCAGTTGTGTATGTGTGTTTGACAAATGTGTAGGTCATGGCAGTCCAGAGATTAGCAATATTTTTACAGGAATATAGTTCACAGTATACCCACAGGCATACATTTTGCAATAAATGTGATAATATATAGATAAATAAATAAATACATAAATAAATAACTGACTCAATATTAGTGTCTCAGCCCATCATGCATATAATTAATATCATGCACACTATGTCAAGTGTTATAAGTGAGAGTACCTATAATGGGAAGGGGAACAACAATAAAAGTGTATGGAATATGCTATATCTGAAACCCGGACCATGTGCATGACAGCCCTACACTAACACCTGTTGCCAGAAGAGAGTTGATAGAACAGCTGCTCATGTTTCAGATCATTGCTATAAACTGCAATGTCACAACAGTAAAACAAAGGTTGCACATGCTATACTAGAACCCAGGACCATCTGTACTCCAGCCATACACTTATACCTGGTACTACAGGCAAAAGCATTCATTGAATGTATCTGGTTTCTATTTTTGGCTGCCTACTTTCTGGGTTTTCTACTTATCCAGTAAAAAAAGGGAGAAATACTTGAAATGAGGAAAAAAAAATTATGACATAAACAATAGAAAATGTTAGTACACATGAGATATTTCTACACAGGTATGGATTTCAAGGCTCACTCCAATGCACCTTCAGAAAACAGGATGGGTACCTTATCCCTTTGTGTCACACAATTATCTTTGCAGCAAAGAACTGAAGTCATTTTTCACATAACCAAATGCAACAGAATGTACACTGATATCAAATCATAAACTGTTTGGACATTTATTATATTTGGATGTAGAGCACTTAGTGATCACACAACCTTTTATGATTATTGCTTGCAAATATACAGTTCTGTCCTACATTTATTTGGGTTTCTTCATCATTCATCAGTTATCTGTTCAGTACTCTGACACTAGCAGTGTGTAAGCCATTCTATATCATTGGCCTTAAAATGTGTGAGGATATTAACTGGGAATAATATGATATGCAGTTGCCAGCAACTGAAGGGCAGGTTGGATGGCATAAACAAGCATAGCATAGAATGCTCTTTTGGGAGGGTGATCAAAAGTGAGTTACTGTTATGGCACATACAAGGGTAGGTACACTGTTCCTTTGATAGGGGGAAACCAAGCTAAGTTACTATTATGGCACAAAAAAGCATAGACTGTTCTTTTGGGGTAAGTAAAGGTGAGTTACTCTTATGCCACAAACAAGAATAGACTGTCATTTAGGGGGGATGAGCACTGGTAAATTACTGCCGTGGCATAAACAAGGACATGTTGCTCTTGTTACTCTCCTTGTTTTGCATCCTGCCTGATGTTAGTATTTCACATCTGTAGACAGTTTTGTGTTTCTCCAGTGGTTAATATTGGCTGGTTAGCTTTACTGTTTTATCTGGTAACAGTTGCTTTGTAGTTATGTGATACTTATGTGTATTATACTTCTGTTGTCTTTTAGGAAATCTACAAGCATGCCTCTCAGGCATGTCAATCTAGGGAGACCCCCTTTCCCCGATGCCGAAAACCAAGTAATTATCTATGAGTTTTGTCAACATTGTGCTTTTGTCCTGGAAAAGGGATTAGGAGATATGGCACACAGGATGAGAATATGGCAGAAGATTGTCCAAGACCTCAAAGTCATGGGTGGCCATGGCAGAACATACAAACAGGTGCACCACAAGGCCACCGACATGATAACATCTGGATGGAGGTGAGCACATACAGTGGGCCATGACCAAATGGTTACTGGGGGAGGACCTGTTGGGGAACAACTACTAACCCCCAATGAAGAGTTCCTGGCAAATATTTGAGATCCAGACAGCTCCTAGGAGATTCCAATACAGCATGTCCTGAATGTGGGCGCAACACATCCCAAGACAGCAAATATGTCCAAGGAGGAGCTTCCAGGTAGGATTTGTTATCTGAACAGTTGAATACTGTTGCATAGTAAAACAGTTAAATGAATAAGTTAATTTGGTGCCACATGTCTTTTTTGGGGGCTAATGAAGATTGCTACACTTATAAGCTTCGGTTGGAATTGTCAGCCAGGTTCTTGTTGAAAGTAGAGTTAATGCACATATAAAGGGGTAAATGTATTACCCCTGTATTACTGTTAATTGTGATGATGTTTCCCTTACCTCTTGCTTAACTTCTTCCAGGACCATCTGGACTACAGCACAGTACATCTCCTGCAGATGGTAAGCCAAATGTTTTTACAACAGTACTGCTGATCAGTTTAAAGAAATATGTAGTGTGTGATTTTGATCTCAGTTCTGATGTGTGTATTGCTGTACTGTCTGTAATAGTGGCAGCACTGTTAGTTTGTTAGCATATATTGCACTATAGTAGTGCAAGTATTAATGCATTCCCATGTTTCTTTCTTTTTGTCATAGATAAACATTAAAGTGGGAGTGTGGGCCCTGTGCCACCTGATGTCAGAGTATCAGCAGACTCTGAAGATGATGGCGGCTAAACTGAGACACAGTCAAGGAGTGCAGAGGTTGAATCTGACACAGAGGTTGACATACAGCTATCTCCAGCATTTCCATCGGACACAGCCAGTAGGTCTATGCCTATTCAGTCCACTGAGCCCAGAGATATTAGGTGGAGAACAAGGACACTGATCAGGCAAGTGTAGCTACTGTGGCTTCACTGCTTGTTTAATCTGGCCATAGCCAAACTGTGGGTGAGGTGCCACACAGGAGGAATGATAGGGGTGCTTGAAGGGGGCCTGCTGTCCTTCCTCCACCTGATGAAGGTGTCACTTCCTGTGTCACTCAAAGTATGTTTAGGGCCATCATGAAGGCACAAGAAGATTCCCATAGGTGCTCCAGACAAATGCTCAGGGTTGTGGATGTGGCACAGTCTGACATGCATGACTGCCTCCACAGTGTTGCCTGTTCACTAGTTTGGATAAATGACACCTTGGAACAAGATGTTTTTCTGATGGACCAAGGGGTGTCTGTTATGGAATGAGCAGTGTCTGTGATGCAACATCTGCTGGGAGGAAAATGGCACCCGTGTGGGTGTAGGTCCGCCACATCATCTGTTGTCAGCCAACGTGGCCGTGCCCAATCATGCTCCCATAGTGGCAGTACTTCCAGTGTTCCATCAGTGAGTGTGCTGTCCACACCCAGATATGGCAGGCAATGAGGTCATGGCCCTGGGCCTGCCCATGAAGGGAGGTTATCCAGCAGACCTTGGTCACATTTAGGTAGCAGCAATGCATCTGACTGTGGGCATGGAGGTGCCAGTGCAACTACTGGCAGAGCCAGTTCTCATGGTCGGGGATGACAATGATGAACTGCCACCTCTACCATGCATGGCTCACTCCTTTCCAACAGACCAACATGTACAGCTAGCTCAGAGCTTGGCTGTGTTCATACTGACACTCACACACCAATTTTACCTGGAGGACCCCTACAGACACATACACACAACAGTTACTCATTTTATCTCACTGGTCATTTGTTGTTTTATCCCAATGTCTGCCTTCTTCTCCTTCTTAATAACACACATACTAACCGACCATTTGTATCAGCCTAGCCCCCCCCCACAACACCCTGTGCAAATGATGATAACAGCTATATCACTGTTTTCTGTCTTTTGGATTCAGAGATACAAAAGCTGTGTCTGATGCTCAGCGTGCGTAGCTAACTTAGTGCTTAGTATATCTGCATTTGTGTTGTTGAACTGTATCTGCATTTGTGTTGTTAAACTGCTCATTGTACCTTTGCCTTATATTGACCTTGAAAGGTTAGACAGCTGACAGCATCACAATTTCACAATTTTATAGTGAATGCTCTTGTAAGGGTTATGAAGTTAGAAACTGTAATGTGTATCATTACTTTATAACTTCTCTCTTTAATGATTTTCCTGGACAAATGTATGGTGCATATCATAAATCATGATATCACATTCAGATCTTAGGACTGTAAGACAGTACTGCAGTCAAACTTCATCAGAACAGTAATACAGTATAATGCTCATTTGCATGTATCTCTACAGACACATACAGCAGTTTGGGAGACCACAGGGCTTTCTCAGCAAGATAACACAAACCAGGCCATGACATATGTGGATAGATTAAAAGCCATGTCACTGTAATCTCTCTGTTATAGGCTGAGATGACATCTGCCTGGCCTCCATGTCAGTGTCTGGCCATGCCATAGTGGGATGACTGCATATGCAAAAATCTGATATAGCTGATGGCATCAGCAGTGTCTGTTGGGAATATGACAATAACAATGTCCCACATGCTGCAGTAAAAGGTTCTCTATAATGTCAAGCAAGAGCACACACACACACACATGCACACACAGTTAGCTGCAGTGAGAAAAGAACCCCTACCTATCTAAGTACACAGATTACAGAACACAGTACTTAACAGAAGCACAGCACAAATATCTGTTTTATAAGACTGCAGCTGAACTTCTAGTACATGACAACAACAGGACATGTGTGAGACAAGCTGTTGGTGGCCTACATAGTTTCATAGGTTCATATGAGGCTACTACCACAATGTCCCTAGGTTCAGTGGTTCATAGGAGGTTACTAGGCTAATGGTCTTAGGGCCTGTTCAAGCCTAGTGATGTTGTACCATTGTTCCCTTCTAGACCAAGATATGTAGTCCATGTTTGTGAATCCATGATCAGCACTTGTTGCTCCTGTCTAAGAGTGACATAAGTGAAACCCCTGGGGTAATTTTATGATTTCCCATCCAATTGCCTAAGTTATGCTTAAATAGGGTTATGTGTGTGGTTATGACCTGTTCTGTGTAGCTAATAGGTAGAGAACTGGGGACAGGATATGCTTTGGGGTATGACTGCTGGAGACAGGGGTGTGAATTTTTTGTCATACCTGTCTGCTAACAGGTTGGAAATGTCCTCAGGTTCAGTATGACTGGTATCATCCACTATGAATTTTGTGCAAAGCTGGACCTTCCCTTTTACATTATAGACATAGCTAAATAATGCCTTGTAACGATCCTTAGCTATGAGTGCTAATTTAGTTTCATAATTAGCTTCAGTGGACTTTACAAGATGTCTCAATTGCTTGTTCAAGCAATGGAGAGTGTTCCTTGTAATTCCTGGATCAGTTTCTTTCTCATGTTGTAGAAACGATTTATCCTAGATGTCCTCCAGGGTATCTTGTTTTTTTGTGAGCATGTTTTGATCCATTCTGGTACGGCTAAGTCTATACACTTATAAAGCTCTTTATACATGGCATTTGTATACACTCTGTATAGGAGTTTTTATTGTCACTGGTGGTAGAATGTTTCAAACTATGTATGCATCATTTAGGAGGCTATAGTTAGCTTTGGAGAAACTTTTCAACCTTTTGGATCCTGGAGGGGGGAGGGAGTCAGGTATGATTGTTACACTGAATGTGACTGATTTATGGTCAGACCTTACCAGGGAGGGTTTCACACGTGGGGTGAGGTGTGGGATAATTGTTCCATAGCATTTGTGTTTACAAAGTGCAGGAACCTTAGGGTGAGTGTCTTTGAGCTCATATTATAAATATATATATATATATATATATATATATATATATATATATATATCCCAAATGATGGATGGATAGTTAAAGCCACTCATGCCTAGGGTGGTGTTTGGTTGTATGAGTGATTCAAGAAGGCCTATATCCACAGGGACAGAGGTGACCTTTAACACACTTGATCCAACCCATTTTCAGTTTGGCCAGGGTAGATCTTGCTTATTGACCTTTGTGGACTTCTTGGATACTAACCCCAAAGACCTGGATGGTGGATAACAGGACATATCACTGATGTTGAGTTATCCAAAGACTTTGGCATTGTCCTCGTTCTTGTCTCATAGTGAAGATCTCCCATCTGGGAATTAGGCCATACAGTACTAGGATAGCTGACTGGCTCAATGACAGAACACACAGTCTCAAAGTTGGGGACTGCACCCTCACCACTAGCCCACTCACCAGTGGAATACCACAAGGATCTGTGCTGGACCCTCAACTGTTTGGGAAATACTTCCCTGAAGCACAGGCAACAGTAGATGTCTTGTGGTTTACCAAGTATGCAGATGATTGTTAACTGGATGCAGTCACATAGAGTCCCCCAGTGATGGTAACATATTTCAGTAGGTGCTAATATACAGTAGACTGATGATTGGTGACAAATGCATGGACTGAACTTTAAGCATAAAATGACTCTTTGTCACCTTTGTCAATGAAGAACCCCTTCTAATTATGATATACATAGCAACATCATAAGTTCAAACACAGTATTGTGTGACTTGGGACACATGCAATCTACAGTTTTATCACTATGTGCCCATAGTGGTGACACACACAGCCTGCATTGCACACATCATACATATGGAGATCACATCCAAGACCAGGGTAGTCATACCTCTGCTGTACTCTCCCGTTATCACACCAATAATAGAGTACAATGCTCACATCTCTCTGTACCTCACCAGAAACCTGCAGCAACTGGAGAGAGCACAGGGTTGTATCTGGTAGACTCCTAGGCCTCCAAACATGACATACATGGAAAGACTAACATACCTATCACTGTAATCAGTATCATGCAGGCTGCTGAGAGGTGGCCTATGGCTGCCCTGCAGAGCAGTCTCAGACTCCACCCTTCTGTAAATGATGGACATCTGCAATTCAAATGGGACAACTATAATATGCCCCAGGGTTCTCAACCTAGCCTCTGACAAAAACAGAACATGCTGGGGAGACAGATATATCCCACAATGATTCACACTTCTCTGTAATAGGATCCCACTGCATGTGAAGCAGTGCTACTCAATGACCCTGTTCAAGCGTAACCTTAAATACTGATTGGGTGATCATAAAGTCAACTCTAGGTTGGCACCTATGTCCCTCATGGACATTGCCATTTGGTGCTGTTCACAAACACACTCTGCCAAAAATGACCATCCAACTATGCTCAATAATGGTACTTGTGTTTTTACACTGCTAGGCTTCTAAAGACCCTAGTGCTATTAAGCTAGTAGTCTCATATGAACCTATGAAGCTGTGTGCCTATGCAGGCTTCACAACCGTTTGTCAACCACATGGCCTGCCGATGTCATCTACTATAAGTTCACCTGCACTATTATATAAAACAGAATTGTGCAATGGTGCTTGCATAATGTAATGTGCTTTGCAGTTTGTGTACTTAGATAGGTATGGGTTCTGTTCTCACTGCAGTTGACTGTGTGTGTGTCTAGACAGCAGAGAATGTGTGTATCCTACAGTTATTTCTCCAATTACATAGATTGGTAGTATTTTGATACTTGATCATGGCTACACATCTGTTTCACACAGGCCTCCCAAACTCTTGTCTCCCATATGGCCTGCTGATGTCATCACTTGCACTCCTATACAAATCAGACTTGTGCCGTGGCACTTGCAGTACTGTGTTTTTTAGTCTGTGCATTTAGATAGGTAGGGCTTCTGTTCCCACTGCAATCAAATGTGTGTGTGTGTGTGTGTGTGTGTGTGTGTGTGTGTGTGTGTGTGTGTGTGTGTGTGTGTGTGTGTGTGCAAGCAGAGCAGATATGTATCCTACAGTTATTCTCCAATTATACGGAGTGCCAGTATTTTCATACTTGTTCATGGCTACACATTAATTTCATGCAGGCCTCCTAACCTGTTGTCTCCCCCATGGCCTGATGATGTTCACCTGTACTCTTGTAAACATCAGACTTGTGCTGTGCTGCTTGAATAACATACTCTGTTCTGTAGTCTGTGTACTTATATCGGTAGGGGTTATTTTCTCACTGCAGTCAATGGTGTGTGTGAGTGTGAGCTGTTGCTTGACATTACAGGGAGCATTTTACACCAGCATATGGGACACTGTTATCTTCTCCTCAAGAGACACTACTGATGTCATCAGTTATAAAGTGTTGTCTGACATACTACAAGTCAGACTTCAGCTGTGGCATTTGTGTAAATTTTTGTAGTCTGTGTACTTAGCTAGGGGTTCTATTCTTCATGCAGTCAAGTGTGTGTGTGTGTGTGTGTGTGTGTGTGTGTGTGTGTGTGTGTGTCTTTGTGTGTGTGTGCGTGTGTGCGTGTGAGCTGTTGCTTGACATTACAGAGAGCAGTTTACACCAGCATGTGGGACACTGTCATCTTTTCCTCAACAGACACTGCTGATGTCATCAGCAATGTCACATTTCTGGACATGCAGTAATCCCAGCAGGGCAAGGTCAGAGACTGGCCTGGGAGCTAGGCAGAAGTCACTTCATCCTATACAATAAAGTTTACACTGATATGGCTTTCAAACTATCCACATACATCATGGCATGGTTTGTTGGCCCGATGTTAACTTGCTCAGAAAGCCCTGTGGTGTCTCTAGTTCCTACATGTGTCTGGTAAGGTACATGTAAAAAAGAGCATTATACTCTATTACTGCTGTAATGAGGTTTGACTAAAGTGGTGACATACAATCCTAAGATATCAGTGTGATAGCATGATGTATGATATACACAACATAGGCTTTCAATAGCAGTGTGGAAAGTTGATAGTCAAAGTTTTGATTGCTATCTAAATGTGTTCCCAGTGCTTGCATCACTGGGTTTCTGCATAGTAGGACTGTTGTCAATGCTGTGATTAACATGGAACTCCACTTTTCAGACAGACAGCATTACAAGCACACACTTCTACATTTATTTGTAGATTATGTGCCTATGTCGCCATTCAGTTGTGTGGGCTAGCTCCTCCTGTACTATGTATCACCATTGGTACACTCAATGATTGCACACAATATGCAAGCATTAGCAAACTTGGTAAGGCAAAGGCCGTATACTTTAGCCTGAACTATCGAGAAATACAATTCAAACAGTCAAGGGCCAAGCACAATCCCTGGGGTTTGCCAATGGTGACAGCTCTATGGTACATAGGTTCATAGGTTCGTAGATCTGTACTAGGCTAATGGCCCTGGAACCTTTACAAGCCTAGCCCAAAAAAATTGCCCAGGCACCATGCTACCTGATGTTAGTTCACAGTGCCCCTATCCAGTAGGTCATCTGGAGTTATCCCTGGGGTGAACTTTTTGCTATCCATCCAGTCATCATGATTTCTCTTGAATAGGGCCAGCGAGGTTCTCTGCTTGATATGAATGGGACACTTATTCCATAGTATTTGCAGTCATTGAGAAATGAACCTGTCCCTCCAGCATGTTCTGTTAATTGTGGTAATGAGGTTGTGATCTCTGGCGAGTGTGGCACAGGGGGATTTCTTTAGGTGTAGCATTTCAAGTAGGGCTGGGTTGGACATGGCTTTGTAAATCAACCAGATGTCATCTCTTAGTAGACAATAAGAGACTGAGAACAGCTGAAGTTTCTTGAGTCTGTCCTTGTAGGACATGTGTTTAAGGTCAAGGATCTTTTTTGTGAGGTACTTTTGTGGCCTCTCCAGCTGTTGTAAGAGTCTGATCAGGTACATGCCAAATGGGCCATTATATTTGATGATTGGTCTAATGAGGGATGAGTAGAGAGGGATGATGACCTCTTTTCTCCTGTATGCGAAACCTTTGGTTATAAGATGCGTCACATAGATGGACTTTCTGACCACAGTGGCAATGTGCTGGTCAACAGCGAGGTGGCTGTCAACCTAGGTGCCCAGATCTCTTATGGCCCCTTCAGTGTTCAGTGGGCTCCCATCAACGTGGTAATTTGTGGGAACTGAGTTTTTTCTAAAGTGGATGATAATTTTTTGATGTTAAGCTTCAGGCCATGGTTCCGACACCAGTCACTGGTCTCAGAGAGACCCTTTTGTAGGATGCCTGCATAACTTGGGGAATTGATATTGACTCCTAGCTTGCAGTCATCAGCAAACTTGGTCAGCCAGAGTCCTTCTGTGTTGGCGTGGACTTCTGAGAAGTAGATTCCAAACAGGAGAGGGCCCAGGACCGAGCCCTGTGGGACTCTACTCAAGACTGGTTGACAGTCTGACTTGGAATTTGTGACATTCACTCTGTGGGTCTGGTCTGTGAGCCAATTTGCAACCCACCTAGTAATGTAAGGAGTCATGCATAGTTTGCTGAGTTTATTAAGGATACCAGAGTGGGGAATGATATCAAAGGCCTTGGGCAGGTCGAGGTAGGCTGTATGCACTGCCTTACCCTCTTCCACAACCTTGGTGACTGCCTCAAAGAAGACAACCAGGTTCAGCAGGCAGGCTCTCCCCTTGACAAATCCAAACTGTGTGGGGTCAAGAATTTGTAGATTGCCTATATCTTTGTTAAGCAGGTCCATGATGATCCACTTCATATCTTTGCATACTAGACTTGTCAGGCTAATGGGGTGATCGTTAGAACGGTCTGTAGTTGCTCTCCCTTTATGGAGTGGGATGATATGAAAGTCGGGGTCAGGCTGACCCATAATTAGGGGGTATTATCGTCACACCATGAAAGGCAGGGTCGGGCTGACCCATAATCATCACCCCATGAAAGTTGGGGTTGGGCTGACCCAAAATGGCAGGGTATTATCATCACCCCGTGGAAGTCATGGTCGGGCTGACTCATAATGGGGGGGGTATTATCATCATCCCGTGAAAGTCGGGGTCGGGCTGACCCATAATGGGGGGTATTATCATCACCTCGTTAAAATCGGTGTCAGGCTGACCTGTAATGGTAGGGTATTATCGTCACCCTGTGAATTTTGGCATCTGGCTGACCCTTAATGGCGGGTATTATCATCACCCTGTGAATGTCGGGGTCTGGCTGACCCATAATGAGGGGGTATTATTGTCACCCCATGAAAGTCGGTGTCGGACTGAACCATAATGGGGGGGGTTGTCACCCCGTGAAAGTCGACGTCGGTTTGACCCTTAATGGGAGGGTATTGTGCACCATTCATTCGGGACATAGTCTGAGGTACTTCATTAGGGACATAGCCTGAGGTAAGGCTGTGATTGAACAGGGCACACAGATGTGGTGCCAGTTCATTTTGCAGCTCATGTGGGAAGTAGCCAGGGATATTATCAGGTCCCATGGATGCTGTATTCTTGGCTTTGGACAATGCATCTTTTACCTGTGCAGTAGAAATGGTAGGTACCAGGCTTTCTTCTGGTATTGTGATAGGGCTCTTGGGGGGGTGAGAGGGGTAAAGTTGGCACTGAATCTGTCGGTCAGTATGTTGGCAATATCTGTTAGCTCAGTATAGGAGCTGCCATTGTGCAGTAACTCTGAGCAAATATGGGTATTGCCTTGGAGGTTTTTGATATATCTATAGAAGGCTTTATGGTTGTTTTTGGTGTCAGCTGCAATTCTGCCTTCATAGCTGGCTTTAGAGGATTTGATAAGGGACCTCAACTTTTTGTTGAGACTGATAAGGGAGGTTTTCCAGTCTTGTGACTTTATTTTTTTCTGCAACAGTTTCTTCCTCCTGTTGTAGAGTTTATTAATGGCTGAGGACCACCTGATTAGCTTCCTTTTTTTGAGGAGAGCGTCTTAGTTTTATTTGGTATTGCAAGCTCCATGCATTTGTGTACGTGCTCATTCAGTACATTGATATATGATTCTGTAGTCGTACAGCTATTTTCCTTTGGCATGGGTGCCAATAAGTTAGCCACCTCTGTTTTCAGGAGCCCAAAGTTGGCTTTAGAGATGATTTTCAGGGTGGTCACCTTAGCAGGGGTTGTAGGTGAGATGGAGATTTCCATGGTGATCAGTTTGTGGTCATATTTATCCAGGGTGGAATTCACTATAGTGTGGCGCAATGGTCTCCCATATTGGTGCTAACCAGGTCGAGGATGTTGCTTCCTCTAGTGGGGGTCAGAATGAGCTGGTCCAGGGCATTGGATATAATAAATTCCAGAAAGCTTTGGGTCTGTACATTGATACTTGAATAGTTTTCCCAGTTGATGGAAGGGTAGTTGAAGTCATCCAGTATGAGAGTATTGGGTTGGACCTTGATAGACTCCAGGGTGCTTAGGAACTTGGAGTGAGAGTGTAGGCACATGTTTGGGGTTCTGTAGCAGGCTATGACTTGTGTCATCATCTTACCCAGTGTTAGTTGTACCTGAAGTATCTCAGATGCATTATGCTGGGCTACCAGTTTAGAGGTGTGCGTATCCATTAAGAATATGGAGACACCACTGCCTTTGGAGCTTCTGGACATATTCTGGGGCCGAAAGGTATGGAATGAGTGGTAGCCTGGGAGTGCAGGGGTACTTTCTGCTTCTTTAAACCAGGTCTCCATTACAGCACACATGTCAACATTCTCCATTTTGAGGAGAGCTTCAAGCAAGTGTATCTTGAGATTTAGACTTCTAGCATTGAGCAGCATGGCCCTCAGACTGCAATTGTTTTTAGCTGTTATGGTGGAATTTTGGTCTTTGTAACACTACCTAAAAAGGCACAATAGGGCTGGCAAGTGCCTTAGCCAGTACCTGGAATCCCAGGGGTGACAGATGCAGGCCATTTCTGGCAAAAACATTGAGGTCTGTTGATCATGTAGTCCAAGGCAGAAAGATATTGGATCCCCTTAGAATGACACTAGAAACTTAGACAATTGTTGAAGTCAATCATTTTCTGCTCTTACTGCGATACCATTCTGGGTGATGGTAGAATACTGCTCAGGGCTAGGGTCATACCTGCCTGAGCCACATAATCCAAGAGTTCCATCACATCTATTTTCATGTAGTCCAGGGAAGTGCATCTTAGGTCATTCACACTCACATGGACAATGAGTGAGTCATATTTGTACTTGTTGTGGAGTGACATGAGTGCATGTATTATGTGGCGGATCCTGGCACCTGATAGAAAACTGACTGTCACCTTCTTGTTCAACCTAGTGAGTGTGACATCAGTGTACCTCACAACTGAGTCTCTGATGATTAGTACTTTGGGAAAAGTGTTTTGTCTTAAGGGCTTAGGTTGAGGGGCACACTGTGGTGGTGAGCTATGTGTTCTGTGGTTGGTGTTGTGCTATGGTGGTAGAGTGCGTTTCTGTCTCGGTTGTCCCTGTTGTTCAGGTAAGTTTTTAATGAGAGCCTCCACGAAGGTAGGTGTATGGTTTGTGTTTCTATGTGTGGGTTGTGATGGTTGGTGTTTTGGAGGGTTGTGTGTTCTATGTAGTGAGTTGCAGGTGTTGACCTTCTCCTCTTGTCCAGCTAGTCCGGTCTTGGTTGAAGTGTACATTGTTTCCAGTTTGGTGATATAAGTGCATCTCTCACATGTATGAGTGTTGCGAGGTAAAAGGAGAGGATTGTCTGTGTATGTTAGACAGTTGCCACATTGTCTCAGAATGCCCAAGTGCACCAGTTTAGCAGGAGAAAGCACAGGAAATTGCCCTACAATCATACCAGGAGAGGTGGTCATAACTAATAAGTACTGTTGCTGTTACTGCTGAAGCTCTGGATCTGCAAACCTGTATTTAAACTATGCTACTCAATTTTAAGGTTAAAAATCCAGTAAGAAAAAACTCACAATGAAGCACATATTAATCACTTATAGTCAAAAGAATAGCACTTGCAGTATGAAAAAACAGGTAAACATCAACAAAATGCAGTAAATGTAGTTAAACAGTAATGAATTGCAGTAGATAGCAACGAAATATAGTTAATCAGTAGATTGCTTTGAAACAATAGCTCACAAATCACAACCATAACAGACAGCACTAATAAAGCAGCGATTCAGTAGAATACTGTCATCAATTTAGTGAGGCTACCAACAAGCAGTAATAAATATGGCAAACAGCAAAATGAAGTAGAAAGAGGTACAATTTTTTTTTTTTTTTTTTTTTTTGTAGTAGAAAGTGAAGAGACAGACGATAATGAGATAATTCAAGGTTCAGAAGCTAAAGGGGTGGGTCATTACTAAGTTCTCACTACAAACAGTAGAATGAGCTGATGTAATGTGACTGGGGGGAGTGTCCAGTATCAACTTTACACCAGAGGTGGGCAACTCAAAGCCACCAAGATTTAACACCACCACAACAACTAAGCGGGTGGGTGGGACAAAAAGCAGTTGTACAGATGACTGAGATATGTAGTAAAACAGAAGTGCAGAATACAATTGAAAATCAACACTTATCTTTTTCCAGTATCACAGCAGGGGAAAAGGCAGAGGGCCAGTCGCTCAGCAGCTATGAACAGCTTGAGAAAACAAGTATAACTGGTTTAAACCACTGGCTTTTAAAGACAGAGAAACAGAAATCAGCCCAATTATCCTATCAAAATAACAGTTTTGCAGGAATGCTTTTAACTAGATTAAACCAAACTGATTACTTTCTGCCACAAAAAAAAAAAAAAAAAAAAACAGCTAGGCCTCTCTAGACAAAGGATTTCACTACAAACAGAAGGGTCACAAACAGTAACAAATATTCAGCTCTATCAGACACAAAAATAATAGTTTTGGAGGAATGCTTTTAGCTAGATTAAACCAGACTGATTGTTGATTCCCCATCTTTCACATCATGTGTTCTGTCAGTGAGTAAGGTTTAATCCCCAGCTTGTGTTTTTTCTCAATGATACCTGCGTGTGTGATTGTGTCAAAACACTAGGCCAGATAACAATAGGCAGTATACACTGTCTTATCTTCATCCATGCCTGTCACATGGAATCAATGTGCTGTGACAGCATCAATGATCACCTATGGCATGACCCAGCACATACACCTTTCTGATACAGTTGAATACACAGTTCAACACACCCTCCACACTGCCTATGTTCCCATACAAGGGTGTACATCAACATGCATCTACCTGAGTTGGGGCAACAGCATGTGATACATACATGTATAGAGACATCCTAACTTTCCTTGACTGTGAGGTAAACCAGCATGTCATCATGGACCTCCTCTACATGTACACAAGTAATATTCCAGGTGTGTGCAACAGACCTGTGTGAGTTGTTACTGCTACATCAGGTCTGTTATATCTGTTATATCTGATAGATGTCCTCAAAGAGGAAATCAGGGACATGCATGATGACAACAGTATGATTGTGTGGAACTTGAACAGGGCAAGGCATTTGACACAAATTCACACTGAGGTATTCAATGAGCACTGTCATATGCGGCCATAAACAGCTATATCACCAACGGTTAGATCAGTGTATGACATATGTGGCATCTCACTATGTTGAATTGTGTGATGTGGCATATAGCTCAGGTAAAGTGATTAGGTCAGTACCTCAGGAGTGTCTTCTCATTCTTTTCCTGCCCATTAGTTCAGTGATGGACACCACAGATGGCATACTCATGCTGTGTCTAAATGCTACCAGAAGGACTACAGCTTGTGTGCAAACATTGACTCCAGCTGTGATATTAGTATAATACAGGCAGTATCAACACATATCAGAGACCGCTGCCACAGCCATGTGACAACACCTGCATTGATGAGACATGTGGAGGGATTTGTTGAATCAGGAAACAGACACACCACCCAAATATAATGTGAACATCACACCCTATAATTAGACCTATAGGTATGTGACCCATGTCCTGGGGTAGATGGTAAGTGGTATATCCACCAGCATGCAGTCACAGTGCTGACTACTCCCTTGAATATAACACAAGTACTGGGTATGTGAAGGACATGCACATCAGAGGTCATAATAATTTCATGGTTCCCAGCCTTCATCACATCAATAACTGTGTACAATGCACCCTTCTTCATGTATCTCCCTACATATCTTCCAGTGATGTGTAACTGAAGTGTACCACCTTTGTCAAAGTGCGCTGTCAGTACAGCTTATTGGCTATACCTAGGTATTCTTTCTGGGGATATTCATAACTGTCTGATGGTGTGGACCAACATTAGGTTCATAGGTGTTTACTAGGCTAACAACCACAAGGTACTGTTTAAGCCTAGCCATGCATCCTAAATCTCTGACAAGTTCTGCTATACTTGATAAGTGAAAGCAGGGGGATGTGAAATTAAACACTTACAAGCAGAGCTCTGGGAGATGAACTATTTATAGGTTCCCTGTGTCCATTAGAGACATAGTCGCCAAATGAGGGATGAATTTCCTGTTCACCATCCAATTGTCCAAGTTGCACTTGAATTAGGTTAGGGAGGAACTCTGCTTCACATGGATGGGGAGCCTGTTCCAGAGATGGGGTAGTCTCTGGGATACACACCTGCATCTCCAACAGGTCCTATTTATATCAAAGGCAAGGTTTAAGTCTTTAGAATGGGTAATTCTGGTGCTGTTTGTTTTGTGGATATGCAGGAGGTCCATCAGAGTGGAGTTTGACAATGCCCTGTATGCCAGGCATAGATGTCCCCTCTTGCCTTGATGCATTATCCATAGGAAATTTTACTTATGCCTTGTATTCTTTTAGTGAGGAACTTCTGTGGATGTTCCAGTTGTTGGATATGCTTAGTTAGATATATACCAAAGGAAGTTTTGTACTCAATGATAGGTTTAATGAATGCGGAATACAGTGGGACAGTGACTTCCTTGGACCTAGATGCCATACCTTTGTTTTTAAGTTGCACGACATAGAATCATTTCCTCACTATTACAGAAACATGATTGTCAAATGCTAGATTACGGTCTATATGTGTCCATAACTACTGGGTCAACTCTAACAGGTGTGTTGTCAATATGATAGTTACCATGGGTGGATGATTTCCTGATGTTTATTATTATGCATTTGTTGTCATTTAGTTTTAGTCCATGGCTCTGACACCAGTTGCTTGTCTGTGTCAGCCCTTCCTGGAAAACATTTGCATCAATGTGAGATTCAATGGCAGCTCTTAATTTGCAATCATCTGCAAATGTAGTCAGCCAGAAACCATTGACATTGGCCTTGACTTTAGAGAAGTGCCAAAAACGAGTTGTCCAAGGACAGATCCCTGAGGGACTGTACTTGCAACTGACCTCTTTGTAGAGGTGACCTCCCCAGTTCTAACTTCATGGTCCTGCCTGTGAGGCAGTCGGTTATCCACTGGGTAATATATGGATTTGTACCTAACCTCTTGAGTTTGTCAATAATGCCCAAGTGGGGTATTGTGTCAAATGCCTTGGCCAGGTGAAGGTAGGCAGTGTGAACCATTTTGCCTTCATCCATCACTTTGGTGAACTTCTCAAATATAGATATGTGCTTGGTGTTGCTGCTACAGCCATCTTCCATTGACATGCCCTCTCTGCTGTACATATGGGAGTTTCATCTGACTCTTTCCCTGCATTTATTCATACAATTCACCTGTGCCCCCCTATTCAATACATACACTTCCCCTGAGTGATCATTTTACATGGCGGTCACATGCCCTGTTACAAATCATTGATCAGGTTGAGTAGGCATGTCTTGCCTTTGATGAAACCAAACTGGATTGGGTCCAGTATTTGGAAGTTTACTGTGTAATTCTTTTCATGGCTTTACGTATAAGACTAGTGAAACCTGTGGGTCTGTGGTTTCCAGATTCTGTAGCTGGGCCACATTTGTGCAGAGGAATGACTGCTGCAGTTCTCCATTCATGAGTCAGAAAGCCTGTTTGGAGTCTACAGTTAAATAGCAATTCCAGACCATGTTTCATGCTATTTAGATGGCATCCTGGAATATTGTCTGGGCCCATCGATGCAGTGTTCTTGACCTTAGAGAGTTGTTACACCAGATGCATGGGTGCTACCTGCTCAGCTTATACAGACACACTACATACATAGGTGTTTGACAACATTAATGGCATGTATATTATTCATGACAGTGTGGATTGTGCCATAGATATATGCCATGCACACAAGGCAACTAGCCTGTATTGACTATACTGTCAGATACAGGTATAGCATTGTGCCTCCTAACACCTCCTGTAGACATTACAGTACTAGGATAATGAGTGTGGTTACCCTCATAGAGTGTGGATGTATCATAATAGTTGTCAAGTAAGTGTGTGTGTGTGTGTGTGTGTGTGTGTGTGTGTGTGTGTGTGTGTGTGTGTGTGTGTGTGTGTGTGTGTGTGCAGGCTCATCTGTTATCACTCCAGATCACATATGTTATGTCAGAGGAATGGGATTAGTGGTGGTATTATTCTGACATTGTCCATGATCGTGGATGGTTCTTGTAGTGTTTGCTGTGATCCTTTACCTGTGGCCAGCTTGCTGGAGACCTCTGCTTGGAGTACACTCATATTCAGGTACATCATTTTGCACAGTTTCCAGTATGCACCCTACACCAGTTGTATGTCAGATCCCTGATGTCCTCTGCATTATTCATGTAAGGATGCTTAGCTCACACAGACATCCTCCTCATTGTTATGTCACATTGTGTGAATCACAGACGACACATTTTCACTGAACAGTCCATACTGTATCATATAGATATGTGCTTGGTGTATCTGCTACAGCCATCTTCCATTGACATGCCCTCCTCTGCTATACATATGGGAGTTTCATCTGAGTCTTTCCCTGCATTCATTCATACAATTCACCTGTGTCCCCCTATTCAATACATACACTTACCCTGAGTGATCATTTTACATGGTGGTCACATGCTCTGTTACAGATCATTGACATAGTTTCAATACAGAATGCCAGGAATGGGATATCACAATACTCTGCAGTGTATGCACACTGTCCTGTACTGTGTTTGGACCATATACTTCACATTCATACCTCTCAACTGTCAAGATATTCTTTGGATGTCCAGATGTTTTCCTTAACAAATATATGTCTTTCTGCTATACCACTAGGATGATCTCTGGACTGATATGACTCAATATTATATACATTTGAAGTGCATACCTCTCAACTGTATTGATCTGTGCAGCATATTCAGTTTTTATCTCATATTTGTGATCTTTTGCTCATAACATTTTTCCTGGTAAATCATTGTCATGTCATTGCAGAGTGCAGTCAGAAACTGATGAATGACATTTGATTTTCAAACTTCATGCTCTTCAGAAAGTTCATGCTAATGTACAACCTATATGTTTGTCAGGGCAATATTAAAAATCTGTCCCTATTTCTGTCCCTTTATCCCCCCATTATTATGGCTATGTCAATGTCCGCATTTGTCATTCTAAGAGGTTGTGAGTGTTACATACTAACACATTCCTATGTAACATCTATGCCAAATATGTCCCTATTACTGGTTATTTGTCCTGTCATTAAGTTGGCTTCTGTGCAGACGTGTTGCACTAACATACCGGCAGCTATTTGTAAAACCCCTGGTGATCACTGTGGCATTGCACACAAATCTGCACATTGTAGGTACTCTTCCTTACACGAAATTGCTATATGCGTTCATTGGCAAGGTTTCACTTTTTTTAAAGCCCTGGTAATCATTGTGGCATTCCACGCAACTCTGCACACTGTAGATGCCCTCCTTTACACATAATTGCTATCCATATTCACTTAAGAGGTTTCACAGCCAGCAACCATATTGCTAGTTGTGAAACATAGCTTAGGCTCACAACGCCTTATTAATAGGCATTGCACACTGTTGTGCGACATGCACAGTTCAACAAACACGTAATCTCCATAGAGGCTCTGTGTAAAGCGTACACAGAGTTTATTGAATCTTGCAGAATTTCTATTTTGACATAATAGGTTCATAGGTTCATAGGTTCATACTAGGCTATCTGCCCAAGGGCATTTATAAGCCTAGCCCATAGTTATGTGGCTTTCGCCACCCCTTTAGTTTGAATAAAAACTATGCCTATCATTTTGCTGTGCCTCTGTCAAGCAGTGACGCTGAAGTAATCCCTGGGGTATATCTGCAATCTCCCATCCATTGGTCAAGATTCCTCTTGAACAAGACCAGAGAGGTGCTCTGCCTCACATGTACCGGGATTTTGTTCCACAGCATAGGGAGTCTCTGGGTGATGAATCTGTCCCTCCAACACGTTCTATTTATAACCGTGTCAAGGTTTAAGTCTCCCGCCCTTGTGGTTCTGAGGGATCTAGATTTTTGAGGTGAAGCATATTCATCAAATCTGGGTTTGACATGGCCTTATATGTCAGGCACAGGTCACCTCTGAGCAAGCGGTATGAGACTGAATAGAGCTGGAGTTCTTTCAGTCGGGCAGCATAAGACATATTTTTGAGACCCTTTATCCTTTTGGTGAGGAACTTTTGGGGCCTTTCAAGCTGCAGCAGGTGTCTGGTCAGATACATTCGAACGGGCATTGTACTCAATCATAGGTCTAATAAGTGTACAGGGGGACGATGACCTCCCTTGATCTAGATGTGAATCCCTTCATGATCAGGTGGGTGATATAGAAGGTTTTCCTAACTACTTTAGCAACATGAGTGTCAAGCGAAGGCTACTGTCAACCTGGGTCCCCAGATCTCTGATGACTTTTCTGTGCTCAGTGGATTGCCACCTATATGGTAGCTAGGGGTAGCCTTGTTTTTCCCAAAGGGTATGACTATGCATTTTTGGCGTTTAACTTCAGGCCATGGCTCTGGCACCAGTTATCCATTTCTGTGAGGCCCTTCTGGAGGATATCTGTGTCAGATGTGTTTTCGACTATGGCCCAGTTTGCAGTCATCTGCAAACTTTGTCAGCCATAACCCTCCTGTGTTTGCTTGTACTTCAGAAAAGTAGATGCCGAACAAGAGTGGACCCAGGACTGAGCCCTGTGGGACACCACTTGTGACAGGCTTTGAGTCTGACATGGCTCCAGCAACTCTGACCCTGTGGGTTCTGTCACTTAGCCAGTTTGCAACCCATCTTGTGATGTATGGGTTTACATTCAAGCTGATGAGTTTTTCGATGATACCTGAGTGGGGTATTGTGTCGAAGGCCTTTGCCAGGTCGAGGTAGGCTGTATGGACTGCCCTTCTCTCATCAATGGCCTTGGTGACTGTCTCGAAAAAGTCAACCAAGTTTAAGAGGCAGGATCTGCCTTTGACAAAGCCAAACTGAGTTGGATCCAAAGTCTGCAAGTTCCCTATGTCTTTATTTATGAGTTCCATTATGATCCTCTCCATGGCTTTGCAGATAAGGCTTGTCAAGCTAATGGGGCGGTAATTTCCAGGGTCTGTGGAGGCACCGCCCTTATGAAGTGGGACCACAGTCGCCGTGCGCCACTCCTTGGGTACGTATCCTGAGGTGAGGCTAAGATTAAACAGCTGTCCTAACTGTGGGTTTAATTCCTCATTGAGTCCATGAAGCACACAGCCGGGGACACCATCCGGTCCCATGGATGCTGTGTTTTTTGCCTTAGTGAGGGCAGTTCTCACCTGGGCGTTGGCGATGTTTGCGCGGCTACAATCCTTTGGAATAGCTATCCCACCTTTTGGGTGGGAGGAGGGGAGAAGTTTGCACTGAACCTGTCAGCCAGTATGTTGGCAATGTGTGTAGGTTCAGTAATTTTCACATCATTTTGAACTAATTCTGAGCATATCTGGGAGTTTCCTCCTAGGTTTCTAACATAGCTAAAGAAGGCCTTATGATTCTCTTTAGAGTCCTTGGCGATTTTTCTCTCAAAATTTGCCTTGGATGATTTTATGAGAGCTCTTAGTTTTTACTTATAATGATCAAAGGTGTCTTACCTTTCAAGGATTTTGCTCTATCTTGTAGTAGCTTCCTCCTTTTGTTGTAGAGCTTGTTTATGGCTGGGGTCAACCAGACTGGACGCTTGCCTTTGGTACAGAGAGTCTTAGTTTTGTTTGGGATTGCCTGATCCATGCAGTCCTGTAGGTGCTGGTAGAAGGCATTTGTAAGTGATTCAGCGGTTTGAGTAATGTTTACCACTGGCTCAGGGGCCTTAAAGGAGACCACACTAGTTTTTAGAAGTGTGAAATCGGCTTTTGAGAAGTTTTTCACTGTGGTCTTCTTTGTTTCAGGTGGGGGCGGGATGAGGACCTCCAGCGAGATTAGTTTATGATCTGATCTCACCAGTGAGGGGTATACTTCCGGTGTTGAACATTTTGATCCCATGTTCGTGATGATGAGATCAAGTATGTTTTCTCCTCTTGTGGGGATGGTGACTAGTTGTTCCATGGCATTTGAGTTTATGAACTCCAGGAATCTTTGGGTTAGAGTGCTCGGGCTTGAGTAGTGTTCCCAGTCTATATTAGGGTAGTTAAAGTCACCTAGTATGATGGTGCTTGGAGATACATTTATCCCCTCCAATGTTTTCAGGAAGGCCATGTGAGGTTCCTGAGTTTGAGAGGGTGGCCTGTAACATGCTACAAATTGCAGAGCAGTCTTGCCTATGGTTAATTGCACCTGGATGGTCTCCGATGCATCATGCGTTGCCACCAACCTTGAGGTGTGGGTGTCCTTTATGAATATGGACACCCCCCCCCCTCCTTTCTTGGTGTTGTCCGGATTTTGGGGCCGGAACGCATGATATGAGGTGAAACCTGTTAGTGCTGGGGTGCTCTCAGGAGCCTTGAACCAGGTTTCTGTCACAGCACAGACATCGATGTTCTCCATATTGAGAAGGGCCTCGAGTGCGTGCATCTTGAGATTGAGACTTCTGGCATTGAGCAGCATTACCCTTACAATTTACAAACCATACTACACTACAACAGTAACTATCTAACATGAACTGCATTTTTTTCTAAATAAAAAAATGCTTGGCTTTTGGTTGGTACAAATCTGTATAAAAAGGTACTGCACCAGTATGCAAAGCTAAATGAAAACACATTTCCATCTTTTTTTCTAATTCACTTTACTTTACTGAAGTTCATAAAATCTGATTTAAAACTAATTTACTTATTAGCATTTCTTTACCAGGATTATCCATCTTGGCATAAATTGCTTCTTTTCAGCAGGTGCTGGAGCTTGAGCTAATTGTTACTTGTCTACTAATTCTTAGAATATTTCTCAGTTTGAAATCAGGATTAATATACTAGGATAGAACTATCTGATTATGATTTGAAAAAAAAATGCATGAAACTGTATCTGAATTCCACCAATTGTTTTTTTTTTTCACTTACAGTAAATTATCCTGTTACATATTTCAGTTACCCCCTCCTTTAACATGTAACTTATCCCTAATATATCTTTTTTTTCTTATATCATAGGCCTTGTTAAGGAGTGGCCACGGTGGTGCAGCGGTTAGTGTTGCCACCTCATAGCAAGAGGTTCTCCGGTTTGATTCTCAGCTGGGGTGCCTTCTGTGCAGAGTCTGTATGTCCTCCCTGTGGTCACGTGGGTTTCCTCTAGGTACTCCGGTTTCATCCCAAAGACATGCTGTAGGTGGATTGGACACACTAAATTGGCCCTTGGTGTGAGTGTGTGTCTTCTGTGGAAGGTTGGGTGCCAGACTGGTAACTCAACACCATAAAACTCCACTACTAATCATGAGTGGACAGGTCATCTACTGTGATGATCCCTAATCAGGAAAAGTCAAACGAAGAAGAATCATAGGCCTTGTTGACAGAAAGTATATTTTAGATACTCAATATACATCCCACAAATCACTAATCAAGAAACTCAAGTCCCTGCTTTTTCTTTGGAAAAATACCAGTTAATCATGAATCTTGACTTAGTACTGGAAATGCACAACATTTTCACAGAATTTAGCATTGATATCAGAACAATATTCACCATAACTTCAAATTCTTCTTATATGTACTACTTGTAATACTGTCAGCTTGCTTAGCTAAGCTGATGTTCAGAAATGTTACCACCAGCCATAGACCCTCTTTACTGCTGGTGGTAGCCATTTCTAATTCAGAGACAGCACTAATGCAGTGTTTACACTCACAGAGGTGCAGTAGTGCAGCAGGTTGTCTCTGTCAGGCCTACCTCAAATTTAATTCATGTGCTTTCCCCTGGGAACACTCACTCCTCAGCTTAAGCAAGCAAATAAGACTTCTTGTGAAGTTTTCCAATGCAAACTACAAATCCAAATTACCTTCCTCAAATAAGGACTACATGTAAGGCATTCTTTAGTTACATCCATAACCTAAAAGAAAAGGCCCTGATTTGTGCCAGACTGGTAGTTAATACCACATATACTGAGCCCATGGACATAGCTAACCTCTTAGCTGACAGGTTCTGTGAAAACTTCACTCCCCTGTCCCTGGCACACGTACCCCGTGACATCCCTACCACCTATCCTCTACCTTGTATCTCTAAAGAGCTGGTTATAAATGCCCTGTCTAAGGTCAAAAACACAGCATCTATGGGACCTGATAACATCCCAGGCATCCCATTGGGTACTCTTTTCAATTATACTCTAAGCACTGGCTTCATCCCAGCTGAACGGGAAAAGGCCACGGTTATCCTCTTGCACAAAGGTGGTGTTTTCACTGACCCCGGGAACTATAGACCTATTAGCTTGACTAGCCTAATCTGCAAGTCCATTGAGCAAATCATCATGGACCTTATCAACAAAGGTATATGTAATCCCCAGACACTTGAACTTACTTAATTTGGATTTGTCAAAGGAAGATCATGCCTGTTAAACCTGGTGGACTTCTTCGAGACAGGCACTAAGACCTCGATAACGGGAAATCTGTGCATGCAGCCAGCTTAGACTTAGCGAAGGCTTTTGACACTATCCACCACTCAAGCATCACTGACAAACTCACCCAGCTAAGTATCAACCCTTATATCATTAGATGGGTCACTAATTGGCACACTGATAGAACCCATATAGTCAAAATAGGGGAATCCACCTCCAGCATCAGACCTGTAGCCAGTGGTGTTCCACAGTGATCAGTCCTGGGACCTCAACTGTGTGGAATCTATTTCTCTGAAGTACAAGCTAAAACTAGGGATCTGTGGCTGACAAAGTTTGCTGTTGACTGTAGACTGGGACCAGTCATAGAATCTCCAAACAATGTCAACATCCTACAAGAGGGTCTTACACAAACAAATGATCGGTGCCAAAGTCATGGCACTAAACTCAATGCAAAAAATGCATTATCATCTCTTTTGGTAGGAGCAATCTTCCTGCTAATTACCACATCAATAACAACACCCTAAGTTTGCACTCAGTGGTGAGAGACCTGAGCACATAGGGTGACAGCAGCCTTACCTTTGATCATCATATCTCCACAGTGGAAGATGGACATTCTATATTGCTCATCTCATAAGTAAGGGCATTGCCTCCAGAAAAAAATAAGTTATAACCTCCCTGTACTCTTCCCTCATCAGGCCAATAATTGAGTTCAATGCCCCTTTTGGTATGTACCTTTCCAAGCACCTGTAGCAACTGGAGAGACCACAGAGGTTACTCACAAGGAAAATTCAAGATATTCAGCATCTGTCCTTTGTGGATCATCTGAATTCACTGTCACTTTATTCTGTTAATACAGTCAACTCAGAGGCAATGTCTGCCTTGCATATAAGAAAATCTTTGATCCTGCTTTATTGGAAATGCATATCTGCAAGTGAAATGGTACTCGGGTTAATTGCTCTAAAGACCTTAACCTGGTATGTGACATTAATAGAACCTGATGGATGTACAGATTTGTCTCTCAGAGGTTACTGCACCTTTGGAACAAACTCCCATGTCATGTCAAACAGAGCACCTCATTGGTCCTCTTCAAACACAATCTGGACGATTGGATGGGTAACCATAAATTCTCCCCGGGGTTCCACCTGTGTCCCTCTTGGACAGGGACAGAAGGTGCGGATCATGGAAATAAGGGTAAACTTGGCTAGGCTTGTAAGTACCCTAGGACTATTAGCCTAGTAACATCCTATGATGCTATAATTATAATGGAAGCCAGGGATATCCATGATAATGGTCAGAAAATACAATTAAAACTCACCAGGATAAGTCATTTATTTAATTTCACAAAAATTAAAGCTGGAATTTCATTATTTCATAGGGACAGGACTGTATACTTTATATGATGCTCATAAACCCTGCTCTTACATATAATGATGTGACCTCATGTCACTCTATAGTTGATAAAAGAGTCTACTGCATTATATTATCTTTCTCTCCATTTAGTACCTATTTTTACTACATATTGCTAAGATGTTAGTTGACAGATAGCCACCTATAATTCTTTAGATTATGTTGTTTTTCAATAGTTTTGTGCTTTTGCTAGATGGTAACATATTGATCTATATCACACATAGCACTTCTTAAAATGATTTATTGACAAATATAATAGAATTATATTTTATGTATTTATGGTTTTCTTCTGTTACATACTGCAATATCCATGAACATTATTTTTAGGGCTAAAAGAATGATCAGAAATTGCCTTTGATCCAGATTTTTAATGTTATAATGAACATTAAAAAAATTGAACTTTAGTCAATTGGTTTGAATTGTGTAACTCAGTAAAAAAACACTAAGCATAGCTTAAGCCATGACTTCATGGTGTGGGTCGATGTCAGGGATGATACAGGAAGTACAGTGCAATTCCATATAAAAAGGAAAACACAAACAGAGATCTGGACTCTGTAAAATGAATCAAAACTACAAAATAACACCACTTGGTGGCAACCAAAGGAAACTTTATTAAGTGCTTTCATACAAAAATGTACTTTGGGCTTCATCAGAATACAATTGCAATAAAGCCACACCATTTTATATCATTAACGTAATCAATGTAAAGTCACATAATGAATTAAAATACATGAACGTATAGGATTCTTGCTTTCAAAATGTAAGTAATTGTTAAGAGTTACTTGCATTTTAAAAGCAATCATCCTTTGCCTTTGAAGAGAAACGAACCCAGAGCAAATGATTTGCGCTTTTGGACTAACAACTCAAGATTATGATTTTTTTGAATGAAATTCAAATTATTTTAAGTTTATTTAAAGAGAAAATATGATATTATAGGTTCATAGGCAAGCACTAGGCTCAATATTTTTTGGGAGCCATTTTAACACTAGCCAATGTTCCTTTCAAAAGTGAGAATGAATGTAAAGTGTCTCTAAGGCAAACACCTTAATTATTATATTAAACTACAATCCTAAAGAGGTGCATGCCCGAGCAGAAACTTAAACCCCAGACCTTTAGATTAATTGTCTGATGCTCTACTGACTGAACTATAGAAGCTTCAAAAATCATAACATTTATTTTATTTAACACCTTATAGGTTCATAAGAGCCATTTTAAGCATTGTCAATATACCCTATATTAGACTCAAACCCTGTACCTTGTGTCTAGGAGAGAAGGACATTAAACATTATGCTAAACCCACCCACTTACAACAATTTTACCAACTATTAGATTTTTGAATTCTGTTGCTGAAGAAATTAAGCCTAAGAGAAAAATTAGATTTCCATGGATGCATTAAAAAATGAATGGATTATTAATATAACTTACGTAGTGAGCAAAGAGAAAACTCATTTTGTTTAGAAATGATCATAGATGGTTCCAGTATTAGGAAATGTATTTTGAATAAATGGAATATTTTGAAGGGGAGTTTAAAATGTGTTATCTAATCAACCATCTTTTGTCTATAACAGAACAACAAAATTAAAAAGCTTATTACAACAATGAGATACAACACTGATACATATGCCTAGGGTGGATACAAAGAAGAACTTATAAATGTGGTCAATGTGGTACCTGTAGGTACATATTAGGTGAACCGTTCATAAATTTGCAGCATTTGGATAGAATGTTAACAGCTACTTGTCATTACAAATGTGGTCAATGTGGTACCTGTAGGTACATATCAGAGGAACCATTTGTAAATTTGCAGCATTTGGATAGAATATTAAAAGCTACTTTTCATTATAAACGTGGTCAACGTGGTACCTGTAGGTACATATCAGAGGAACCTTTCATAAATTTGCAGCATTTGGATAGAATATTACCAGCTACTTTTCATTACAATTGTGATTGCAAAGGAATAGTCTGTATTGCTGTAGGAACATGTCTTCATATTGGAATGACCACATGAAAGATCTCAAAAACAATCAAAGAGCATGTTTGCACAATTAAACATTGTGATGTCAACAATGATCTATGTAGGCAGACAAATGTTTTTACTTATAAAACATTTATTTTAGTGGGCTGGACCCTGAACTCAGATTATAGGAGAGGTAATTATAACAATAAGTTTGAAAAAAGGAAAGAAAGTGGCAGTTATGCATGCAAGCTGATACATTTCTAGACCTGAACAAATGATAAACATTATCCCCCGGATTCTCGAATCCTCCGTGTAAGACTTAATAAGTCTTACTCAGAGGCTGCAGTTGAATGGTATGACGTCAGTGTGCCATGAATATTCATGAGGGCATGCTGACTCAACCGTAACTCTTACACGGACCGAGTATGAAAGCAGGGGGCGTGTCCAACTGCTGAGCAGTCTAAATGTCCACGCCCCTGCAAGTGTAGTAAAAGCAAAATGTCAACACACAAGAGCGAGTTTGCTCAAATGTACTTGCACCCAACACCACACTCCCTGACACTGTAAACCCCCATCACAGTTATAAAAAGTAAAATATTTATTTATTTTTTAAATCCACGATATAGCTGCCCGTATTTTGCGCGTGTGTGCCCATTGCTTAGCTATAGTTAATAATTCCGATGTGGAAGAGCATAAGAAAGAATGTTTACGCAAATTGCACCAAATTGCAATAGCGTAATGGTAGAGCGTATGCACAAAGAGGAGGCGTTCAAGGTTCAAGTCCCACCCCTCCCCTTCTTATTTATGTTTTAAATCAGTATTTGAAATAATACCAGACATATATGATTAAAATTTTATTAAAAGCAGTAAAATGGCCAATGTATCAGTGAATAAAATATATATTTTTAAAGGACCCAGATATATAATAGCCTGCCATTAAGCAACACTTTACCCAGCTAAACACAGGTGCCCATAGTTTAATAGCGCTTTACCCAGCTAAACAGAGGTGCCCATAGTTTAATAGCACTTTTCCCAGCTAAACAGATTTGCCCATAGTTTAATAGCGCTTTACCCAGTGCAATGTGTTTGCGTGGACGTGCGAGCTGCACCAACCAGGGCACCAGGGAGCAACGTAGAGCTACGTTGCTTAAACACAGCCACACCCCCTAGCCTGTCTAGACAGTATTAAAATAAAAGAATGACAAGGTTCGAACCCAGGACCCTGTGCATCATAATCAAAGTACAGAACCACTAAGCATTGACAGCTTAGGAAAAACAGCCACTATTAGCATACATATACTCAGAAATGGTAGATTAACCATTACTAAGCAGGTCTGCAGTCAGCTTAGAATTCTCAAAAATGGCCAATCACAAAAAAGTGCGGGAAATGCGGCATATTTAAGCCCCATAGGTGGGAATACTCACCATAACTGATTGTAGCTCACATTTGCAGTCAGAATGGCAGGTGCAGGAGAGGGCTTACGCTTCCGAGCGCAACGTTGGAGCATCGAGGAGTCCAAATACATGGTTTGGCTCCTTGTCCACTGTCACGAGTCAAGACTCCTGCAGGGCCAGTTCCAAGGGATGGAGTACAAGGCAGAGGCTTGGAACTGGTTAGCTCGTGACCTCACCAGTGCCACTAGCGTTCCTCGGACTGGTGAGCAGGTCCGTCACTACCATGCAGACCTGAAGAGACGAAAGCAGGACCACCTGAACCAGTGGATACAGGAGGCCCGTGGGATGCAGAATGCCCTGCAACTGAGTATGTAGCCATAGAATGCAGTATGTAAGAATTGATAATGGAGTATGTATAATGGATAGGTATGTCTCAATATCCCTTCATTTACTTTACAGCTGCAGGTGACCGTGCTACGAATCAGCAAGCCTATGCTGATAGGCTGCTAAGGCTGCACCACCAGGTAAGTTAGTGATTATTCTGCATGTATTGTTATATAAAATATGGGAGAGAGCATGAAAGAAAGTGTTGTAGTCCAATAAAACAGCCATAGAATTGCCTGAATAAGTCCTTTGCATGTACTGTCAAATAAAAATGTCAGAAAGGCAGAAAAAGAGTGTAGTAACCCATTAAAAAAGGTAACATATGTCTGACATAATATCTCTGCAGGCACTGTCATATAACATAAGTGAGTGAGCCTGAAAAAAGATTGTTCTAACCTATTAATAAAGGTATAATATGTCTTGAACATGTCTGCCATAAACACCGTTAAAACAAATAAAGGTGTGAGCCTGTGGAAAAGTGTGCAATGTCATTAATAAAGGTCTAAAACCCAGAGTGTGTCTGTGTCACAGAGTCTGAAATGTTGCTGTACCTTTGCATTATACAAACAGTACTGTTTGAAAATGTGCTGGCAAGCCAGAGTTAAGCAGTCCCATATAAAGTGAGTGATGGAAGTGCTAGTAGCTGTGAAACATATATACAGTCCACAATAGTCAGTTACTGGATGGCATGAATAAGTAAACCTGGCACACATGTAGCATGTAATTATTCACCAGAAATGTGAGTGTGTATCAAGAAATGCAGGGTTCTGTACAAATTGAAGTGAAAATGTCATGTGAAAACATCCCAGATATGTAGATAAAGAAATATAGATGCAATCAAGAAATATGTAGCAGTAACATCTACATCCTGGACAGTTAGTATGTCAGATATAGGTCAGGCATATATTGAACTAGCCAAACCCATGACACAACCTAATGTATGGTAGCAAGTGTAATAATACAGGTAGGGGATATACACTTGCAGTAACTAGGAATGTAGTGTAGACTAAAAGGTCATTATAAGATGTTAACCGAGGTTTTTTCTACACCCTACCGTATGTGCATAAACCATGCAATTCCACACCTCAATGGGCATGTGTAATCTTAAATATTTGTTGGGACATATGTCCTATTGTTCTATAAATATTCGCATTCACGTTGATGCATGTGCCCTGTTTAAACACCGCAATCATGGTGGCCTGTTACTACCAAACATCCCTGCATGCTGTTGGAATAACCACTGTGGTTCAATATATGCATGAGTTATGCTTGCTGTTCAACTGTTGTACCCTTTGTGGGTTGTGTTAATGGGAATATTATTGCATGCTGTTACAACTAATCTGGAATACTGTTCTGCTTATGTTGTAATTAAACATACCTAATCACAGAACGTATGGGAAGGCCGGTCCCAGCGGACCCACCTGTCCCACCTCAGCTGGTGAGTGCACCTGGCACCAGCAGGTCTGGTGCCTAGCCCGGGCTCCCCTCCTCCATGGGTCCTGTGCCCCCTTCGGGTGGAAGTGCTGCAGGGGAGGGGGTTCATCCCCCCTGTGCAAGGGTGGGTGGAGAAGGGCCACCTGTCACCCTTCGTAGGGTCCAGGCTGTGGTGCGTAGGGAGATCCAGCATTCCGTCGCTGATCCCATATGCCAGCTTGAGGCGAGAGTGGCGCATCTCTCGGGTGAGCCTGCCCATCCTACTCAGCCCCCAGCACAGCCACCCTCGGGGCTGTGAAGGTGCAGTGGTGACTGCCCATGGGTGGGGATCTCAATTCCACTGTTACCATCTGTGGGCTCATGGGCTTGTGATTTCCAAACCTTCCCCGTCAATTGTGTTCACCCACCCCATGTGTCAAATTCTGCCCCTGTATGCATCTTGTTTGTCTTGTCTGTTTACCTCCCCAACCTACCTCCCCAAATATACCTACTTCCTCTACCTCACGTTCCACTCTCACCTAAAAAAAAATAAAAAAAAAAGGGCAATCTGTTCCCACAAAAAAATTACGCCCCATACATAGCTGCCCATTTCGCACACATGTCTGCTGGACATGTAAACTTATAATTATAATTGGCAGTATAACCGACTTTGTTGTCCTCACCGCTCTCTCAGGGGTGGAAGGTTGTAAATTTCACACCAAATTACAAACATATGCACAGCTGTTGCTGGTAAAGAAATGGGCAGCTATGGGCCTTTCCTACACCCGTCCTGCACATCCCAGCTGGTTTACTTACTGTCTTTCCCTCTTTGTGCCCCCTTTTTCACCACTTTCCTATCTCCCTATTTTCTTTTCTTTCAAAGACATTAGCGGGTGGGTTAGCGGAAGTAAGCACCTTTAAGCAGTAGTTAGCGGGGGTGCGCGAGGGTGAGCTTGTGTGCGCTTAGCTAAGCATCGCTAAGCGTCATGCAAACCCACGCAAACCTGCTTACAACTGCTTAAAAGAGCCTTAGTCACTCTGTATGACAGGGCCCTTGTATTGCTCAGCAGCAAAATAAAACACACCTGTCAGTCTGGAACCCGAGACCTTGAGCTCACCAGTCTGCATGAAGTACCACTACACCACAGCAGATATGCAACAACTGGGTGCTGAAAGAAATATATCATGCATTACAATGAGTGAATGTAAAGGGAGAATAGGAATAGCATAACACAAGTCATGTTCTGTGGCCCTTAACCAGCAAGTGTTGTGGAATTGCATGACATAACTGTGAAAAGAGAACCAGGCATGCAAGTAGGGAATAATGTTACAGTAGCACCTTACAAACCCCACACAGTATCAGTGCAGGATAAACACTGGCATATTTGAATAGGTCAGAGGCCAGACCTCCCAACTGTGACTGGTTTACAGGGATGTCAATAGGCAAAAAGGTGGGGAATCCCACTTAATGATAAATGTCAATAAGTGAGAGCAGACACTGCTTGCACATCAGAAAAGGTGTAGTAATGCGTATGCGCAGAATCCCGCAAAGTTGCAACTGCAAAATATCTGAAATATACCACAGGTGTATCTCACTGATATGTACCTTTCCCTGAGGCTGTTCAAATATATCCAAAACAATAAAAAATAATAAAAACACCCACCGGAAGAGCAGCGTTCCGAAAGAAAAGTCAAATAACACAGAAAACCAAAATGGAACGCTGTGGCTCGCAAATAGCCTCAACAGTATTCCGCCAGTTCAAAGTAGTCAGGAACCACACAAGCACGAAACATATGTAGAATATACTCCAAGCCAAACTTAACAGGAACGTCCTTTATTCAGTAAGCGCTTTCACCCCAAGTAGGGCTTCATCAGACTGTACAAAGAACAAAACACCAGCACAGTCTTATATAATCAAAGCAATTAATTAATTAAAACCTCATTAAACCTAATCAATCAAATTCAAAACACTCTAATGTGAGCTAAAACATGATACAACAAACAACTAATACAATTTATATGACAAAACACTAAATGAAAGAATTATAATACTTTCAAGTATGATATATTAAAAATATACATACAAATATTTAAAATATATATGAACATTTAAAACATAAATAGCAGTATTCAGCCCAATTTAATAAC
This sequence comes from Protopterus annectens, assembly GCF_019279795.1. NCBI lineage: Eukaryota > Metazoa > Chordata > Ceratodontiformes > Protopteridae > Protopterus > Protopterus annectens. The sequence goes on from NC_056727.1 coordinate 1,163,095,494, forward strand.
TTGACCAGTAATTTCTAAAATTGGTCACTAGATGGTGCTACACACGGCAAACATAAAGTAAAAAAACACCCCTTACATATTTCCCAAAACATATATAATGGCACCAAGTTATCCCAATGCCTTGAGACTTCTTTTCCAAAAAAGGGGGAATAACATTGGTACTGAGGCCAAGTGGAGAGAAGACCTACCCCCTCGGTCTCACCTCTAGAGGTACTATATGTACCAAGTATAAAAACAAAGGACATCTAACATGCTTGCTATACACAACTGGCCCTATTTGAATACATAATACCAAATTATTTCATGGCTCTAAGTCTTCTTTTCTTCAAAAAAGGGTGAAGACTAACCTTATCATTCAGGCCAGGTGGAAGATCAGCTTTCCATCTGATTATCCACCTAGTTTCAGTCTCCAAGGTGATGGTTTCTATATCACCACCTCTAGAGTTGCAATCAATAGTCTGAATGACAAAAAAACTAAAAGTGTGCGATGGGCCTCTAGCTTTACAATGTCTGGATAGGGCGTTCCTGTCATCTCCTACTTTTATACTATATATATGCTCCCTCACTCTTTCTCTCAGCTGTCTATTAGTTTTACCAACGTAAAACGCAGCACAGGAATCGCATAGGGCTAAATAGATAACATTCTCGGACCTGCAAGTGGTACCTGTATGGAAGCTAAACACCTTATCTATTAGAGGAGGTTGGAAAGTGGTGCCTGTATTAACATAGGCACATTGGTTACAATTGTGGCAAGGAACTGTATTTGAAGAATATACAGTATGTTTATTCTCAAAGCCTCTATGACACAACATTCTTTTCAAGTTCAAACTATTCTTATAGTAGAACCTAGGTCTAGTCCCAACCAGTCTAAAAATGGATTCATCCACCCCTAATATATGCCAATGTTTCTCTATTATGGCTCTGATATCGAATACATCATTAGTATAAAACAAGGGTATATTGACACTGGGGTATTTTCGTTCTGTACCCTCACAACCATCATCAATTAGATTTCCTGTTGGACTCGAGAAGTAAGGTTTAGCCCTATCATTTCTCATAGTGGATACCTCCATAGCAGTGTCATTAATATGTTTAATTGGGTAATCCCTCTCCACTAGTCTGTCCGTCAATCCCAGTAACTCACTCCTATAGCCAGACTCTGTGGGGTTCAATCTAGAGGCCCTCATAATTTGGCCTTTGACTACATTATCAAATATATGCTTGGGATGCATACTGCTCCTATGAAGCAGGGTATTCCTGAAACAATCTTTCCTATGTACAGACGTATTTACGAGACCATTTGATAGTCTCATGACATTGACATCCAAATATGAAATGTAATCTTTAGAATAATTCATGGTAAACTTTAGATAGTCTGTGAGACCATTTATTTCTCTTTCAAAATCCAATAATGATTCTTCATTGCCTCTCCAGATCAAAAAAAGATCATCCACAAATCGCTTATAAAAAACAACGTATCGTTTAAAGAGTTCTAAAGGGAACAGTTTCACCTTCTCCCATTCAGCCATAACTATGTTGGCGTAGCTATTGGCACAAGATGTGCCCATAGCTACGCCATCATTCTGAATATACATCTCATTATTAAAGAAAAATATGTTATTCTCTAGAATAATCTCCAAAAATAGGGCCAATAGTTCAATGAACTGGACATCCATTTCGGTACACTCCCTCAGATAACTCTGAACATACTCTATCCCTTCATTGTTGGGAATCACAGTAAATAAACTCTTAACGTCAAGTGTTACCATGAAAAATTCATTTTCATAGCCTAATTTCGAGAGAAAATCGTATAAATCTAACAGGAAATGCTTGCTATCTTTCAATACATAGGGGTTCTCATTAACTACCTTCCTTAGGTGATACTCAACAAAGAGAGAGAAAGGTTCAGTCACCCAACCTCGTCCTGAGACAATAGGTCTCATAGGAGGGTTCTCCAAGCTCTTATGCACCTTAGGGAGACCTTTAAGTATGGGTATGAGTGGATGATTTACCTTAAGAAACTTATAGAAGTCCTTCCTTATCAAATTACTTCTCAATAGATCATCAATGGTGTCAAACACTCTAAACACTTTCACCATAACTTCATTTATACCCAGTTTCGTGTAGGAGCTATCCATATTCAGTAGTAAATTCATGCTATTAACGTAAGGGTTACTGTTT
>NC_056727.1:1163100828-1163130828 GCF_019279795.1 Protopterus annectens
TCATTCCCAGATTTTAAATTGATTTTGGCAAATTTTTCCTTAGAGGTGGCGATATAGAAACCATTACCCTAGAGACTGAAACTAGGTGAATAATCAGATGGAAAGCTGATTTTCCACCTGGCCTGAATGATAAGGTTAGTCTTCACCCTTTTTTGAAGAAAAGAAGACTTAGAGCCATGAAATAATTTGGTATTATGTATTCAAATAGGGCCAGTTGTGTATAGCAAGCATGTTAGATGTCCTTTGTTTTTATACTTGGTACATATAGTACCTCTAGAGGTGAGACCGAGGGGGTAGGTCTTCTCTCCACTTGGCCTCAGTACCAATGTTATTTCCCCCTTTTTGGAAAAGAAGTCTCAAGGCATTGGGATAACTTGGTGCCATTATATATGTTTTGGGAAATATGTAAGGGGTGGTTTTTTACTTTATGTTTGCCGTGTGTAGCACCATCTAGTGACCAATTTTAGAAATTACTGGTCAAGTTATTAAATTGGGCTGAATACTGCTATTTATGTTTTAAATGTTCATATATATTTTAAATATTTGTATGTATATTTTTAATATATCATACTTGAAAGTATTATAATTCTTTCATTTAGTGTTTTGTCATATAAATTGTATTAGTTGTTTGTTGTATCATGTTTTAGCTCACATTAGAGTGTTTTGAATTTGATTGATTAGGTTTAATGAGGTTTTAATTAATTAATTGCTTTGATTATATAAGACTGTGCTGGTGTTTTGTTCTTTGTACAGTCTGATGAAGCCCTACTTGGGGTGAAAGCGCTTACTGAATAAAGGACGTTCCTGTTACGTTTGGCTTGGAGTATATTCTACATATGTTTCGTGCTTGTGTGGTTCCTGACTACTTTGAACTGGCGGAATACTGTTGAGGCTATTTGCGAGCCACAGCGTTCCATTTTGGGTTTCTGTTCAAATATATACCTGAGAGTATCCGAGGCCTGGAAGAGTCAGAAACACACAGGCATATCAGCCTGTCTGCTGTTACACACTCTGCAAATAGCTATAGAATGAATTCCACAAGCATGCTCTTATGTAGGAGTACAACACAGAAATATCAAAGGATGTAGCCAAGTACTGCTAGCAACCACCTGTGACAATGCCATTGTTCAGGTGCTGAAAAGACTGGTGTGGTGCACAGTCAATGAATACTAGGCTAACCTCTGTCAACCATCTGGATATGTCCACAGGTGGGAGCTACTCAGACAGATTACTAGCCTTTATAGACTTACAGATACACAGCAACTCTGCATATTCAGCAAGATAAACATCACACGATAATAAATAATGCATTCTGCAGTTCTGCACCCCTACCCAAAGGTACTATATACCCGTGTAGTCAGGCACAACCAAGGGTGTAGGTAGGCATACAGAGTAGTGAAATATGTCCAGTTGTCCTGAGCAGACTGTGCTAATGTCAACACAAACAAACCACAAACTGTTCAGAAGTGAGTAACGTACTAATGACAGTATAGCAGTTCACAAACCGTGCATGTGCCTGATATTCATAATTGGTAGTACAGCATACTTAGTTGTCCTCACCCCTCTCTCAGGGGTGGAAGGTTTCAAATATCCCTCCTAATGTATTGCATATGCACAGCTGTTGCTGGTAAAGAAATGGGCAGCTATGGACATTCTCCCCACCCATCCTGTACATCCCGAGCTGGTTTCTCTACTGTCTTCCCCTCTTTGTGCACCCTTTATCACCAAATTCCTATCTCCCCATTTACTTTTCTGTCAAAGAAATGAGTGCAGGGGTTAGCGGGAGTGAGCACTTGTAAACAGTAGTAAGTGGGTTTGCACCAGTGTGCGCATGTGTGCTCTTAGCTTATCATTGCTAAGATATGATAAGCTTCGCCAAGCTTAGCTTAGTATTGCTAACATAAAATAAGCTTAGCATCGCTAAGCATCGTGAAAACCCACTTACAACTGTTGAAAAGTGCCTTAGTCACTCTGTATAACAGGGCCCTTGTACTGCTCAGCAACAAAATAAAATACCCTTGTCAGTCTCAAACCCCACACCTTGGCCTCCCCAGTCTGCATGAGGTACCACTAAGCCACAGCTGATATACAGTAACTTGGTGCTGAAAGAAATATAACATGTATTACAATGAGTGAATGTAAAGGGAAAATAGGAAAGCCATAGAAATGCATTGCAATAACTACTGCTGTATGCCAGTTAATTATCTAATTCAAAAAGAAAGTACATACTCCCATGTATCCAGTGTTAGCATTAGGAGGTGTGAGTAAACCTACACACTGAGAAGAGTGTACTGGAAGAAGAAACAGTCAGGTTTCAGTACAACATGCATTCCACTGGCTACAACCCAGCTTCAGATACAAGACATATACCAACCTTCTGACTGAGACAACAGTGTCCACAGCAAACAAGCATGGTCCCCACCTTGCAAAACTGAAAGGGCTATGCCTACCTAACCTATCATTTTATAGCAGTGTCCTGAAATCACAGTGAGAACTGCAATTACCACACAGCAGGCTGCATGCAATTACTAAATGGTGGGCACCAATTGGTGCAGAGTCCATCACATGCACATGTGAAGATACCTAGAAAAGCAGCCTGTATCTGCTGTCCACACATGCAATAATATCATTACAACAACTGGGAGAGAGAGAGAGCACGAGCGAGAGAGACAGACAGAGACAGACACAAACAGGCAGTATTAGACAGACGCTGAAAACAAACAGCAACACACAGAGGAAACAAAACCAAAAAAAAAGAAAAAAAAGAAAAAAAAAAGACAACATGCACAACAGACGGAGGAATACAAAGGTAAGGTATGTAACAGATATGTATTTGCTGACATCTGAAAGATGTGTCTGAAGGGTACTCTACATACTGTGAATCATCCATATGTGGCAGCAGTCCGTATCTATATGTACATGCACATTGGCATAGGGCAAGGGACATACTGCAACTGTTAGTGAAAGCTGGAAATATGTATGTTGTTGAAGGCTGCTATGTGCCCATATGTATGTAGGTTGTAGTGTGTGGCATTGCAGAAAGCAAGCAGTGCCGGTATATGTCATGTGGTGTTAAACGCTGTGGGACTGAGCTACAGGCAGTGAGGCCTGCAATAGTTATACGGCCTGAGGACAGCAGAATGCATTCTGCACAACATTGTGCAATAGTATTACATAACCGTATGTCTCACAACTGTTGCATAATTGACATCCCCACCATGAAAGGTGGGCAGTATATGTGCCTTTATGTGCAGCTATATGTACAGCAATGGATGTTTACATGTTTGTGTATATATACATGTAAATATATATATATATATATATATATATATATATATATATATATATATATATATATATATGTGTGTGTGTGTGTGTGTGTGTGTGTATATATATATATATATATATGGATATATTTAGATATATATGGATATATATGGATAAATATAGATATATATCGATATATATTGATATATGTAGATATACATAGATATGTATGGATATGCATGGATATGTATAGATATGTATAGATATGTATAGATATGGATAGATATGTATAGATGTGTATAGATATGTATAGACATGGATAGATATGGATAGATATGTATAAATATGTATATATGTATGTGTGTGTGTATATATATATATATATATATATAGAGAGAGAGAGAGGGAGACACAGGGTCATATGTACTGCAACAGGTGCCTGTTGTCCAAGGCATGGACTGAACACCAGTGTTGATACTGCAGTGCCATACCCCATTCCAAAACACCTTACGCAGTAACTGCTACATAGGTGGTAGCCTGCCTAACACTGAAGGTGTCAGAAGGGTACACGGGACACAGGTGGACATTAGGCTCCCCTTTGATAATCACAGTGCCAGAGTAGTCATGTAATCTGTCTACGTGGTACGTGTCATCATAAAAGGTGTGTCATCTAGGGAAATATAGGTCGGTATTCCCCTCTACTCATCACAATGCCCCATGTGGTATGTACCTCACATGACAACTACAGCAAGTGGAAAGGCCACAGACATACCTAACAAAAAGTAATACTGCCCTCAAACACATGCCCTATGCAGACTGACTCACAAAACTACAGCTAGAGTGCGTTGCATACCGCCCACCTAGAGGTTACCAGTGCCGGACATACAGAGGTATGTCACACCCATAGCAGTCAGCTAACATCAATGACAACACCTCACAATCCCTCTGGGCTACATGACCTAGGGCCCTAATCCTTGTCAACTCACTAAACAGCACATGCTGGAGGTGCAGGTTCCTATCCACAAATATGCCATACTCTGGACTAAACCACCCAGCATGAACAAACAAGGCTCCTCATTAGCAGATGTCATACATACCCCTGATGTTTGTTTTGGAGATAGGTAATATGCCCTGGGAGTCACATCTGTGTATCTGGTTGACAGGAGCAAGTGAAATCACATTACATGTGTGTCAAAGGCCGGGGTAGCGTATGGCTAGGCTGCTCTAGGCCCTAGGGCCAATAGCGTATTACCTACCTATGACACAATGCACACACACATGTACTCAGTGCAATACCTGTTATGTGAGGTGGAATGAGTGTGACAGTGACTGTGTGCAAGGTTTGTAAAGGTTTGATAGCTTAGTGTGAGGTTGTGTCTGTCATGGTAGTTTGTGTCCTAGGTGTGAGGCCAGAGAAAGATGTGTCAGTTATTGGGATGCAGACACAGTAGAATGGCATATGTTGTGATGTAGTTCCTTGTGTACAACTGTGGTGTCCCATTGTAGGCTGGAGCAATACACGTATGCTCAGTAAGTGGTACTGCTGGTGACTCCAGCTCACATATGAACTGTTGTACTACCTGAAGCTGTAGGCCTAAACAGCACAGTATGGTGTATGTTCACAGTCCCTGGTAACACTGTCTTGTGTGTTTCCTGTAGTCTGCACAGATTACATACCACAGGCATAGGTATCAGTAAGTAGGGGCACACAGCACAATAAGATGCATGAGTAATGCTCATCTGTGTCGGCATACATCTGTGTGTTGTATGTATGTCTGATGTGTGTGTAATGATGCCTGTACCATGCCCGCAGTCACATGCGTGTTACAGGCTATGTGTGTCTACCTAGCAACATGTATACTTTGTTACATCAGTATGCCAGCTATATTAACAACCATGCTCATATGTTAGGTAGGGGTATGGCATCAAAGACTAGGGTGGTTTACTGGTAATACTGTAAATGTACATGACATTCATTGCATTGGATGGCATATTTCTTCATGCATTAGCCTGATATATACCCCCGGGGCGAGGCTGTGCATTGTATCCCAAACAGTGTGCCGACTACTGGTGGATACTGGTTTGTTATATGGAGTGTGGCAGTCACTGTCAGCCAGTTGTGGGCTGAGCACTGATATGTGGTATTGAACGTGTGTATCCTCTGATAGACATATAGATGCTATATATGGCAGTTAAGTGATATCTGTACTTCATAATGTTAAGTGTGCCACATGACATTCTCACACATATCGTTTAATTGTCTTCCAGGGTTATGGCTCATCAACATAATCCATCGTATTCAGCTGCGGAGGAGCAGGAAATTCTGAACAGCCTGGTGCAGCACTATAACCTGCTTTTTTCCAGGGCCAGCCAGCACCAGCATGACTGTACTGCACTGTGGCAAGATCTTGTTTGCCAGGTAAATGACATAGGCATGCATAACTGAACATATGAGCAGGTACACCATCACTGCAGTGATTTAATTAGACATGTCCGGCGACGTGCGTCTGATATCAGTAGGCAACAGCTTGCCACAGGTGGTGGGGCAGCCATACACCCCCCCTCACCAGAGTGGAGGAGCTGCTCCTAAGCATGGTGGCTCCTGGCCTATAGCAGCAATAGCATCAGACATCTGTCATCATGGAGGCCGGAGCCACCCAGCAGGATGACATGGAGCGTGCAGGTAATACGCCCTAGCTGTAGACTACCGTTACTTGTATTGTTAGAATATGCATATGTGAGATGTGTACTGTGTGTTTAGCAGTTGTGCTGCCTAACTTGTGCAATACTGATATTTGGAATAGAATCCATACACCTGTGACTGTTGACTGTTGTTCCACTGTCGTTTAGCACACGCACAGTAGCAATGCCACAGTTGTGGCCACTGAAAAACTGTGTCATATTCTTGGAGGTCCCTCTGGTGTGACAGCAGGGCAGACGATACATGCTGGTGTGTGTGTTAACACTTTAATATTGGTAATGGAATGTGTATGTCATAGGTGAGGTGTAGGCCATGTACACGTAACACACCTATGCATAATGCATGCTGTGCATGTTTGCTGTGAGACATCAATCATCTCAGTAAAGTCAGTAGCTGCCTCAATCACATGCAATGCACAGTGCAGCAGACACAATTGTGGCAACACTGTACTGCACATTGGATATGCATAGTTGCTACAGCTGTACACAACAGAACACGTTTATCATACTCAGTACACAAAAATATGCTACATTTGGCATTGCCACACACCCGCTCTAAGGTCACACTTCAGTATCCCACATGTCATGCACACACACATGATGTACCTCAGGGGTAGAGGCCTATCATGGGGCTGTGCAATACTCTGCAACACATAACACAGTCATGTTAGACAATGCTCCCTATTGGGCACCACACACACCCATGTACAAGGTGGCTGTGTAATTGTGAACGTAGCCATGGCACTGCAGTTCAGGTACAGCATGCTAGGCAGTGGTCTTGCACACATTATTAGCTGTGAGTGACCACAAGATGCATGTTGATGATGGCACAGGGTACTACACCCCATCCAGTTACAGTGACCACAGTACTACTCATAGCAGTCATTGCTTTGCACCTCAATGTTGTGTGTGTGCAAACATATGCACCTATACACAATATGCACAGCAGTCACCATCCAAAGTGTCACATATATGTCCTGGAATGCTACTGGGTGCATAGGTCACTTGACACACATTGGGTATGTATGGTGTTCAATGTTGCAGTCGTGTAACATGCCATGCCATGTCTGGAACTGACATATCTGCAATATGTCCCACACTCACCATAACCACTGTACACTGGCCATGTCATGCATTGGGATTCCTTCACATCAACATGCATCACACATCCCGTATGTGTACATAGGGTGCATGTGCTGCACCCATGCCCACTATTATCTGCTATGGACACAGACACTGTACTCAGACATGGATATCTATGTGTCACACAGATGACACATGCAGCTATGGCATGTATACGTGTGAGTGATGGTGCACAGGGCATTGCAGAGCTGATAATACCTGCACAGCAATGCTGTGTCCATGTACACATTGTGTTCCATGGTATAGCCAATCACTGAACAACTACACAGTTGCATCAAAGCCATGTATACTGCCATTTAATAGGGGCATCTACACTTGCACTGCATGGTCTTGTGCAACACATATGATGCATGATGACACGTGTGTGGTGACCCTTTACCTTGTGATACTGACACCCACCTTCACCCACTATAGAGTATGTGTTGGATTGATGGTATGTGTGTGTATGTGCTGTAGTGAGGAGTGTATTAGTGTTCATGTGTCTATGTGTGCATGTGTGCATGTGTGCATGTGCAGACTGTAAAGTGTGTTTCCTGTTTTCCTCTCACAGGTGCTGAATTAGGGGTTGGCGAAAGCAGCAGGTAACCTGAAGCCACTGCCATGAATAGTGGTGATGATGAGACATGTATTTTGGCACAGGAAGGTTTGACAGAGTCTGTCGTTGCTTGCCAATCGACAGTACACAGCGTTCAACCCCATCTATGCGCACACTCATACTGTCAATACATCCCTCACCACCAATGGCCATAGGCGAGGGACAGCATGCAGTTGGCATTGACCAGGAGAGTGTGGTACCCATGGCACTTGCATCCCCTCACAGCAGCCATAGCCGTATTCCTGGAACAGTACCACATAGGCAGAGATCCAGGGGTTCTCAGGGGAGCACCACTGGTCGTATTGCCCCTGGCAGGCATGCCCTCACAGGTCTTATAACGTCCAGTATGTTCCGGGCTGTAATGCAGGCTCAGGCACGTATGGAACGGTATACCAGGCAGGGACTTAGGGAGCAGAGGGCACATTACACCACTATCAATGACAGCATCCGTGACCTTGCCGGTGCCATCTGGACTTACACCAAGGTCATTGATAGACGTTGGGTGGAGACATTAGATGCCCTCCACAACATGTCTTCCATGAGGCAGGACCGTGCGGGATGGTTGCAACATCGATGTGGATGCATGCCAGCAACAGCAACAGCTGGCAGTGGTTGCGGACGGCCCACAGTTCACAGCCACTCCCGTAGTGGCAGTACCAGCCCCAGCAATGTTGGGGCTGGCCTGTCCATTGACCATCCCAGTAGACTACGTGCATGTGGCTCTGGCCAGTCCCAGCAGGGACATGGGTCCAGTCATCATACCTCTGCCTCTGATGAATGTACCCAGTCAGGGTTGGTACCCGATACTGTCCGTACACCCCTGCCAGGCACAGGTACTGTGTCCATGGCCGGAGACAGTCATCTGTACAGCCTAGCAGGTACAGTCTGTGGCTGTCCCACAAACTACCATATATGGCAGCCACATGGTGGAGCTGTGTGCATGCAGACACACACACATATTAACCAAACAACTAGGGCTCACACATACACACACACATTACATCAACATTGGCCCATGCTGTACTGTTGTCCCACACACACACACACACACACACACACACACACACACACACACACACACACACACACACACACAGACATGTCGATTGGATGGGTCAATGTCAGGCTCTGGCAAACAACAAAATGCCCTGTGTATATGCTGATATTTGTGTCGCCTCCTGTCATCTGCAACATTGACGGAGGAACAGGCAAACATAGTGCTGATGCACAGGGTGACGCTATAGCAGTGTAGCAATAATAGCAAGTTGTCAACAAGGAAGTGTAATGACATCCTTGTAGTTATATCTGAGCAGACATTATGCATCAAAGCTCTGATTGTCAATGTAGCATTGTTTACACCAATGTTAGGTCTGAGTATGTATTGTCCACCCATGTGCCACTTGGCTGAAGTGTAATGTGTTGCCAGCATGTGTTAGTGAGTGGACAGTACGTGTGTGATATGTGCAGTACAGTTTAGCAAGTGTACATCTGTGAACATGGTGGGTGCGCACTGTCTGCATGTACGTGCATAGTGGACACTTGGGATGTGTGGCATACCCTGTCGTACACATTGTTAAAATCTCATAGTATCTTTCAATGGCCAGTATGCATTCTACTACAGTTATGTACTAACATGGGTAGACATGTGTATGACATGGGTTGACACTATGCTGTGGGTGTTACAATTAATATCTGTCAATGATTTGCGGTCTGGTAGTATACACAACCTCAACAGCATGACTATAATCAATCATCGGATGATGTCCTGAAAAATGACACACAGTCGTAGGGAACTCAGTAACAATTGGATCCTTCTGGTGCTACACTATAACACTAACCAGTGGTACTGACCACCACCCATTCCTGTGACCACACCTGTTTGGCATATAGCCCCCTTAGGTACATGCAGACACACTAGGGATGTGTCCATCCAAATCTGGAAATGCATGCATTGGCCTTCAATGCATTCCCTGGATGGGACGCGTATCCTACACAAGGGTATCATACAGACAGCTACCTGCCGTCTGATACATGCTGTATAGCAGTAAGCCGACTATGGCATAGTATGGCATAGTCATCCTCCTGTACTATACATACTATCCCGTCAGTACCACACAGGTGGTAGCCCTCAACATGCATGTTGGGTACCAATGTGTACATACAGCCTCATGTTATGTCATGTGCCCCTTGGTATCCACATATCCATAGGTATTGTGGAGTCCCAAGGTGTATAACATAAGACATTAGAGGCCTGAATGCATATCCACAAGGCAGTTGCACACCTATAAAGACTGTCCATTATTGGCAGTCTCTGTTGTGTATGAACATGTCTGACATATACCCCAGGCATATACCCTCACTCACACTACTCTTAAGTGACTGTCATGGGTGTGTGTGCCACAGATGACCTTGGCCACAGAACACAACAGTGGACGGCCTTGTCACATACATACATATGTGACCTACGATCTGAGAAGCAGCAGCACAACCTGTCATTGGAAACCAATGTATTCATGTAGTATGCAGGCTTCACACCTATGTACTGATTGAGAGGACATGTACACATATATATTTGCCATGCAGATACCTGATGTGTGCAATGCACTTATTGTTGTACTCATAATATGTCATACCATAGTAAAAGCAAAACCCACACTGCATTGACTTACTGTGGCACACACACAGTCAGCATTTGTAGTATTCAAACCCCTACCTAACTATGTTATGATACTAGAAAGCAATGCATTAACACAGCGTGCTATTTGATTTACTGGGTAGTTTCCCTTCTCCAGCTGTATTTGTAGGATGGTGACATCATCAGTCTTTCCAAACAGGAATGTACCTCTTTTAGTGTGTTTTCCCAGTCTCCAAAAAGGGCACTCTTTCAAAGACAATTGTACATATCCCACACACACACAGTCAGTGTTTGTAGGATCCAAACCCCTGCCCAGCTATGCTATGATACTAGAGAGCGATGCATTAACACAGCATGCTATTTGCTTTACTGGGTGGCTTCCCTTCTCCGGCTGTATTTGTAGGATGGTGACATCATCCGTCTTTCCAAAGAGGAATGTACCTCTTTTATTGTGTTTTCCCAGTCTCCAAAAAGGGAACTCCTTTCAAAAGAAATAGCACACATACACACACCCCCACCACATATACACAGTCAGTGTTTACAGGATCCAAACCACTACCTAGCTATGTTATGATACTAGAAAGTGATGCTTAACATGGCATGCTAGTTGCTTTATTGGGGAGTTTTCCTTTTCTGGCTGTATTTGTAGGATGGTGACATCATCCTTCTTTCCAAAGAGGTATGTGCCTCTTTTAGTGTGTTTTCCCAGTCCCCAAAAAGGGCACTCCTTTCAAAGACAATTGCCCGCATACACACACAGTCAATGCTTGCAGGATCCAAACCCCTACCTAACTATGTTATGATACTAGAAAGCGATGGATTAACATGGCGCGCTATTTGTTTTACTGGGTGGTTTTGCTTCTCTGGCTGTATTTGTAGGATGGTGACATCATCAATCTTTCCAAAGAGGTATGTACCTCTTTCAGTGTGTTTTCCCAGTCTCCAAAAAGGGCACTCCTTTCAAGGACAATTGTACACATACACACACCCCACACCCAGTGTTTGCCGGATTCAATCTCCTACCTAACTATGCTATGATAGCAGAGAGAGATGTATTAACACTGCACGCTATTTGCTTTACTGGCTGGTTTTCCTGTATTTGTAGGATGGTGACATCATCAGACTTTCCAAAGAGGAATGTATCTCTTTTAGGGAGTTTTCCCAGTCTCCAAAAACAGAACACCTCTCAAGGGAAACTGCACACACACACACTGTTTGCAGAATTCAAACCCCTACCTAACTATATTATGATACTAGAGAGAGAGAGGGATGCATGAACACTGTGCACTATTTGTTTTATTGGCTGGCTTCTCTTCTGCTGTATTTATAGGATGGTGACATCATCAGACTGGACATGGTGATGTGTGTACACTTTGTTTTATGCCATTCCAGGAATGGTCCATGTGTGTCAGCAGGTGTCAACAGCTTGAACAAGACCTCATAATCCTTACCTTCTGTGATCAATCTGTGGGCAAATTGACATCCCGTCATATGTCAACACATATTTATGCACAGCTTGTTGGTTTTGTGGATACTACATGTGTCTGGAATGTTGATAAAGGGCTACTCAAAGTCTATGTGACACATGTGTAGATGTGTTCATTGATGTATTTCCTGGGTGGCTGCCTTGAAAACAGTCTAGCATGTTTGGGAACCATAATCCGCACATGAACATACCACAGTTGGAAGAGTTGTGTATATATCAGCTTCCAGTTGCTCTGTTTATGACTGCAACCACGACGGACTCCATGACATTGCAGATCAGACTTCATAGGCGTACTGAACTTGACTTCCCACGGTGTGTTGTGCACCAAGACTTGTGGGGAGTGCCATATGTAGCTGTGACACATTCAACAGTTCCACATCCTGTGTAGGGGGTGAGGCTCAGCTGACTGTTCAGGTGCAGGAACTGTTTGTTCTGTAGTTTGTGCTTGACACATATTGGGAATCAATGTATTCCACTTGCTGCCATGCTTTTGGCAGTGGGGGTAGCTGCTCATCCATTCTACATGTGATATCTCCTGGTATGATGATATGGACTATTGTCAGTGGGAGGTGGGTATGTACATATGGGCCTGTCTGTCAGGATGTCGGCATTGTCAGTCAGGTACAGTTGGCCCTGACTCAGGACATATATGGGTGTACATTGCTATATATGACATAGCTGAAGGAGGTGTCATGATTCAGTCTGGACTCCTTCTCAGCTAATCTTTACAAAACACCAACAAACATGAGCACTAATCCCTGTTATACTCTTTTACACGCTTAACACCCTACTGATCCTTTGTGATCAGGCTACAGAGTATGTCATCATAATATCCTGGCATGTCCAGGGGTCAGTTTCGTGTGTACTTTCCAGTCCAACTGGTGGATATTGTGATATTGACACAATGTCACATCTGCCTCATGTACACAGACAACCCTCTCCTCCTCCCGACAAACTCAGATATATGTGTGAGATGCACCTATATAGACATACATGGTGCTGAACTCTCTCGACCCATGACTGGCACAGTCTATCAGGTGGTGAAGGTAACCACACACACAACATATCAGTCTCACATATCCTCTAGCAACAGTACTCAAACCGCATTATCACACATAGACATACTCGGATGCTGTAAATGTACTCTGCCTAAGCAGCAGAGACCTCCAAAGCAGACACACACACACAACTGCTACCCCACTACAATACCCACATATCACATAGTTCACAATGTCAGTGTGCCACACAGTCACTGCCCTTCGGGCTAAACAACACACCTAATACACTTGTAATAGGTGACACTTATTGTCAGACACACTGATATACCACTCACCAGCCCTAACATGGGAATAGTCACTTTGGGCTGTCTGTCGGGTGCCAGGATCTGCCGCCTAACACAGGCAGTCAGGTCACTCCAAAGCAAGTACAGGACTGGCACCATCATTGTCCATGCTGGTGCATAAAACCTCAGACGTTACTCCCTGGACCACATGACATGATACATGGAGGAACATTATGATCATGTAGCCCAGGCCAGTATGACCCTGACCTTGTCTAGCATCTTATACCCACCAATTATGTTGTCACAGTATACAGACACACATATCACATTAACATTAACAGTTGCCTAACAAATTTGTTTCATTCATAGGGGATACAGTGTCTGTCAGCCTATGGAGACATGCTGAACATGCCACGTAGCTTCATTATGGACAGCTTGCACCTGTCACCCTTGGACTTTCGAATGCTCGCTAAGGCTCTTGCTACCACCATAGTGCCTTTTTTAAGCAGGGCTCAAAAGACAAACACACCTCCATCGACATTACAGGTTAAATTAAACTAAGGGTAATGCTGCTCAACACCAGATGTGTTACCGTCATATTGCGGCCACTTAGGACTCTCCTCAGTATGGAGGATAGCGATATCTGTGCACTAACAGATGCCTGGTTCAGGCTCGCTTATGCACACCAGCACTACCAGGTTATGTTTCATACCATGCTTTCTGACAACAAGACTTGGAACAGACAACACAACTAGGGGGAGTATCAATATACATCACAGATACACACACCTCCGGGTTAGTAGCACTGCACAAAGCATCACAGACCATACATATACAACTACCATTGTGCAAAACTGCCTTTCAGTTTGTCGCCTGCTACAGACCACCCTCCCAAACTCAGGAACCACACTCGGCTTTCATGGGAACTATGGAGAATATGAAGATCTCCACAAACACCATTATATTGTGTGACCTCATATACACAAATATTGACTGGGGATACTACTCAAGCCCCAACACCCTCACCCAACAGTTGCTACAATTTGTAGACTCATATGCTATGGCACAACCAGTCAGCACAGCCACAAGGGGAATACATATTGGACCTGATCATCACCTACATGGGAACTCTATGTTCCACACCAGCGATATACCCCTCATTGGTAAGGTCAGAACATACATGTATCTCACTGGACATACATATACCCTCCACACACCCATCCTGGGTAATCTTGGTGAACTTCTCATGAGCCAATGTCTCACTTCACCAAAGCAAGGTGGTATCCTTCAGAGACCCTGAGACTGTGGCAAATACAGCTCACACCGCTGAATCCTTTACATGCACATTCTATGGAAACCTAGTGGACTGCATGGATTGTGCTATCCCAAATAACAACAGGACTCACTACTCCAATGGCAGGGGACCTGTCTGGTAGACCCCAGCCATTAATAAGCTGTACAAGATCAGGAGGAAGCTACTACATGATAGAGCACAATCACAGACTGGGAAAGCATCTGCAATCTGTACTAGCAGACAGCTACGATCACTCATGAACTTTTCAAAGGGCCACTTCTACCAGACAATTGCAGCAGACATGTAGGACTATCACACGGCCTTCTTCAGTTATGTCAGGAACCTGGGTGGACACTCACTGATATGCTGTGAGTTACTGCATACTGACTAAACTTACCCTGAACCCACTGGCATTGTCAACATCCTGCCAAACAGGTTCAGTGCAGGTGTCCCCCCCCATCCCCCCTAAGGAGCAACTATCCATCCCAAAAGAGTATAACCTCCCTGACATCACACAGTAACAGGTGAGTGCTGCCCTCCCCAAAGCATACATCACAGTATCAATGTGACCAGACGGTGTCCCAGCCTGCATCTTACACGAGCTTCATGACAGACTTAACCCTCACATTACATCACTGTTCAGTATCAGAGTTACTACAGGATATGTACCCAAGGAATGGTGTACAGTGACAGTGGTCCCACTCCACAGAGTTGGTGCCACAATGGACCACAGACAATATTGCCTTATTAGCCTAACTAGCCTGTTCTGCCAAGCTATGGAGCGCATTGTCATGGGACTCATACACATAGACATCGGGAACCTACAGACACTGTGTCCTACACATTTCAGTATTGTTGTGGGCAGATCTTGCCTCTTGAACCTGTTTGTATTCTTTAAACAGCTAACAGGTCCATCGACATAGGGACGGGTTTCACACAGCCTACCTGAACCTTGCAAAACCCTTCAACACAATAACCCACTGGGCCATTATGCATGGGCTCACCAGCATCGATATGGACACATATCTCACACGATGGATTGATACCTGGATCAGGGATAGCACCCACATGGTCAGAATTGCAGGTGCCATGTCTGACTATGCACCAGTTACATGTGGCATCCCACACGGCTTGGTCCTGGGACCTCTCTTGTTCTGTATATATTGGTCTGACGTACAGGCTACCACAGGGGGAATATGGCTGAACATGTTTGCACTTGACTGCAAACTGGGAGCCATGATCAACTCTCCAGCTGCCACATGAATACTCAAACAGGGTCTCACAGAGATGGATGACTGGTGCCTGAGCCATGGCCTACAGCTAAATGCCATTAGTTGCATAGTCATTCCCTTTGGGAATAACAACATGCCCACACATTACCACATAGGCAGTACTCCATTACATACGGTAGGAGTTGTTAGGGGTTTGGGGACATGACTTGTTCGTACTGTCACCTTTGACATTCACGTTGCCAAGTGGTTTGACACAGCTTCTATGTGGGCCACCTTATCCCATTTGGTTTCACATCTAGATCGAGTGAGGTCATCGTGCCCCTATACTCATCACATCCATGCTTGGTTACAATGCCACATTTGGGGTGTACCTTACCCGACACCTGCAGCAACTGTACTGGCCACAGAAGTTCCTCACCAAGCAGATCTAGGGACTCACACAGATGCCCTGCACAGTTCGGATGCAGTAACTCCAGCTCTACTCAGTCACTTACCACCTACTCGGATATGATGTGTGCCTATTGTTTACAGAAATACCCAACCCAGAATTACTGGACATGCTCCACCTCAGGATATCCAACTCCCTTGGAGCTACACACTCCAGGGACATATACCTCAGCACAGATGTTAATAGGACATTCTAGAGGGACAGATTCTTATCCCAGAGGCTCCACTCACTCCAGAATGTAATCCCAGTTTCACATAGGCAGAGCCACCCACTGACCACCTACAGGAGACATCTTGATGACTGTATGGGTGATCATATGTTTACCCCTGGGATATCTTCTGTGTCCCTGCTAGACAGAGGCACACTAGCCTAAAGTACATGGGCTATCTTGTGTGACCTACTATTCACACACACAGTGTAGTAATCTGACAGGGTTGCGAATGCCAAACACAATCTGGCTAGGCTTGCACATGCCCTAGGGCAGATAGCCTAGTATCGACCTCTGAACCTATGCTATTGTTCAAGATGCACAATGTTTATTGCTGATACTGTTTGCAGGTCTTTATCGTCTTTGCTTTACCAGTTTCTATGAGCAACTTCGGTATCTGCAGAACATATTTGATTATGACAGGGTTCCACTATATTATAGATGTGTCTGTTGTCATATAACTGTGTGCACAGGGCGGATTGCTGTATAGTGACAGGTTCCTGGGTTAACACATGCAACTGCCAGATATGCGTGGCCCACTGCTGTACTCAGACATGGCCTAAGTGTGTGAGCATGCCCAGTTTAGCCATTCCGTGTTTTGTTGCCTGACATTTGTCTCATTTATTCAAGTGTGTGAGCATGCCCAGTGAGACCTTTCAGTATGTTGCTGTCTGAGGTCCACTACATTTGTTGATGTGTGTGAGCATGATCAATATTAACATTTATACTGTGTGTGTTGGAAGTCAGGTTCTGTTCTTACTGCAGGACTCACCTTTGTGTCATAACTCGACAAGGATTATGCTGTGCCTGCAGGGTTTCTATGAGATACTTTGCATAGACCTATCAACATTCCTTCATACAGGCTGACCACTGCAGTACTGTCATGGTTTAGTGCTTTGATTATAGTGCACAGTATCCTGGGTTAGAGGCCCATCACTGCTTTATATTTTCATACTGAGCAGACCAGACTGCTTAAAGGCCAGTTAAGCAAATATGAGCTTGTTGGCTTTTGTTCAGCTATGCCCTACTTAGACCAGGCTTGTTTGACATTGCTCAATATTCACCAACATTGCTGGACGTTGCCCAATATTACTCAATATTTACCACAGTTGTGCTAGTTGGTCTGTGTGATTTTGTTTGCATATACTACATGGTGGTAAATGCTGTTTAGCACTGCTTTATATTGCTTAACGCATGGCAATCATGCCTTAGGTGGTGCTGCAGGGCTGCCTATGTCGGATGCACATACTACACTCCTTGTACATGTTTGAAAGCAGGTAGTGTCAACTTAGGCATCCCTTTTACTATATGTGCGAGTCAGAGAGAGGTATCATTTCCAGAGTTCCTACTGAGCCAGTGTGTGTGCTATGCGTTGCCTCTTTGCCAAGGCCAAAGCATACAGCCTCCTTCTGCCTACTGGGGCAGGCTCAGCTTGTTCCTCCTCCGAGTCACGCTCTGCCTGTGATGGCCTTGGCAATGGTGGGGGGCTGTTTGGCCCAGGCCTATGCTGGTCTTGCTGCAGCTGTTTTTGCAGGATCATATTATGTAGCATAACACATACCATGACAATTTGGATACATGTAGTTGGTGAGTACTGCAAGGCTCCACCAGATGTGTCCAGGTACCGGAACCATGACTTGAGCAGCCCAAACACACGGTCTATTACATTACGTGTTTGTGCGTGTGCCTCATTATGGCATTCCTGTTCAGGTGTGTGTGTATTTCTGATGGGTGTCATCAGCCATGGCTCCGGTGCATAGCCAGCATCCCCCACAAGGTGACCATGTGGGATGTCCCCATTGGCAAATGTCTGGTACAGCTGTGTCAGATGCCAGATATGGGAATCATGTTAGCTTCCAGGGCAGCCTGCACACACATTCAGTATTATGCCGTGGGCATCACACATGACCTGGCAGTTGATGGAGGGGAAGCCCTTGCGGTTGAAGTAGACCCTACCCCGCTCACCGGCTGGTGCTTTGATGCATATGTGAGTGTAGTCTATTGCACCCACTACCTCAGGGTATTCTGCTATTTGCTGGAAGAGACGCATATTGCTGGCCAATACCTCATGGGAATTGGGGAAATATACATGATCACCGACATGTGCTGACATGGCATCCAGGAACTGGTGCAGTACCCTGGATGCTGATGCCTGTGATATCCCCATCATATCACCAGTTGGTCTCTGGAAGGTACCTGTTGCTAATATTCTTAGGCCAACACATACCTTGGTTTCCACTGGGATGGGTTCCCCTCTGTTGGTTCTGTGTGTGAGGTGTGGCCTGCACAGCTCAACAATTTGCTGCAGGAGGTCTCTGTCCACTCTATAGCACTCCACTATCTCCAGCTCATGTAGCCCCTGGTAGGTTTCCCTGGGCCTGTATACTCTTCTCTGTCTCCTCACTGTGGGTTGTCCAGCAGCATTTACATTGTCACCACCCTCAGCATGTTGCATATGTCGCCTTATAACAGCAATGGCAGCCCCTAACATTTCTTTGTCTCAGTAAAGCTTTTTCAGTTTTCACTTCTATTAGCTTACTGCAGTGTCTGTTGTGAGAAACATAATGGACTGTTGTTTGCAGAGTTTTAAGTGCTAGGCTGGGCTGGGCTAGTGTACTACCTTTGTAATTGCCTGATTCTGATTGTTTTCACCTGCTAGCTCTGCTAGTACTCCCTGGTAGCTTCCTACTATTTGTTGTGCTTCCTTTTTCCTTTCTGTTTTCTCAGGGGGGAGCACCGTGCACACAAGCGCAAACATGCGCACACCAGCTAACACATGTGTACACATGCTTAGACAGACTAAAACTTGCTTATTTGGGTTAAAACACACGCACACCAGCGCAAACACGCTCACAACTCTTTAAACAGCCTTATACATGCTTACTCCAGCTTAAACGCACACACACACACTTACATGCACGCACCCTGTCTTACTCGGGTTTACAGGTGCGCACACACGTGCATGCATGCTCAGCAAGAAACTTTGGTGTTATCCACAGTATGCACCTTCCATTTCTTGGCTTTCCCTAGCCTATCTGTTGACACACCTCTTTCCATGATATGTAAATGACAGCTGACACATGCCACTCTGCTCCAATGAGCTTCAATTCTTTCATACATACCCCCCTCGTGATGTCACCTATCTTCTACTCTGTTACTCCCCTTATCCTACTCTTACACTCCACTGACTGTGCTCATTTGCTATGTAAACTTGCAATTCACTATCCTAACCCTCATTTACATAGGATTGCCTACTAATGCTTGGTTACATCTCTTAGACTGAGCTTCCCCCCTTAGCAACCTCTGCTCGCTGGCCATGTTGTCTTCAGCCTGCTATTCCCTTGTATTGTACATTAACAGTTTCAATAAAATCCACATTTGTGGGTTTTAATTTTTAGTATTCTGGATTTTAGAGCACAGCCCATTTGCGTGGCGCTGCGCTAT
The DNA here is from genome assembly GCF_019279795.1 of Protopterus annectens. Classification (NCBI taxonomy): domain Eukaryota; kingdom Metazoa; phylum Chordata; order Ceratodontiformes; family Protopteridae; genus Protopterus; species Protopterus annectens. The sequence continues at coordinate 1,163,120,563 of NC_056727.1, forward strand.
GCTTAAACATCAGAAATCGGCAAAACAAAATATATATATATTTATTTTCATATTGCATCAGGAAACATTTCCAATGGTCATATATTTGGCAATTGGCATGCTTCCTGCTCTAGATGCAACCTTTATTTGGAGCTGCTATGGCTCCGTTTTGCTATTTGCATAATGGTACTCAGTTGTCAACTGAGTACATTTCTGCAAATAACACTGCTCTTACTCGGACAGGTTCGGGTTTCCTGAATCACAAATCTACCTCATTTGCATGCCTTTCGCCTGCAATTGAGGTAATTTGCATGTCCCAGCCCTGTCCATGTAAGAGCCATTTTAGGAGCTCTCTTGCACGCCCCTGCAGGCTGTTCCTGGATCGCTCATCAGACATGATGGCTGCACAGAGTCTTACTCTACTCTAAGACTCCATGCAAGCCTTCCTGAATCCGTCCCTATATGTTTTTTGAATAATAGAAAACTAGTTAGGAAATGGAAAAATAATCAATTAAATAGCTACTTTAATGGTGTGGTAAAATTTTTATTTGAATAAATCTTTCTATATGCATTACACATATTTAATGAGATGTTAATTTATCACATAAATTTGCATGGGATTTAAGTCAATGACATAAAGAGATCCGGTTTATTGTAATTTTAATTTGATAAAGACAAGAATAGATTTTCAGAAGAATGCACTTAGTCATTTTTTTTTAGTTAACAAGGATGTTTGATGCATTTGTCCTGGTCATGCTTATTTGTATAATTGCAGAAACTTAGTTCCATTGCAAAGACCCTCTTTGTCTAAGTTGAGTGCCTACTATGTGGTCAGTGGTCAGGTCTTTTGGTAGGTAGAGGCATTCCCATATTTTTAGGCAATTGAACAGTTCACATCAAATCATGCATGGTGCAATACTGGAAATTACAAAGGTTTAGGTAAATCCTTCACAAAACTATCTACTATATGCTTGCCAATTATAAGTCCCTTTTTATGTCCGTCACTGAGCAAACTGATCATCTAATTCAGACCGAAAAGTTCACTAACACAAAACACACCTATTATAGTTGACTTTAACTGCTCTAGTATATACTTGACCTATATACATATATATATATATATATATATATATATATATATATATATATATATATATATATAAACTGGCATATCTATAGATCTCGTAACAAATATGATCAAAGTTTTTTAAATGAAATTTGTCCTGGTTCAATCATTTCCCTTTGTAATGAGTCATAATCTTGACCCAGTTATTAATTTCTCCACTTCTTGTAATCCTGCTAATGCTACTACCTCCTTAGTAAAATCTAACCACCTCCCTTATAAAAACTTTGAACTTCCTTCTCCTGAAAAATACATTGTATTGTGAGATTACTCCAAAACAATCCTCCATGTAAAGATCTTCTTGATAACTATAAATGATGCTGTTCTCCCATAACTCAATATTCAATGCTATTACATATTTCCCAACATTCTGTTATGTTATGGACAGAAGCATCAATGATTCTGTTCCCATTCACCATAACAAGAATAGCAAATTCAAACATTAGCCCATATAGTGGAATCCCTATATAAATAAGCCTTACAACAAGAAATAAAACTCTATCTGTAACAATTTCTCACTCTCCCAGGATAAAAGGGACTAATAGTTAAAACAGTCAAGCATGACACCAAGGGGTCGAAGGCTAAACATTATCTCAGGGTCTATGCCATCTCTAAAGGTTTTCTCAGTTAAATTAGTAAACTTAGAGATCATGCCTATAATTATACCAAGCCCACTTTACATGGAATATGCCACCATGATCCTTTAACTATTGTTAATATCCTCACAGACACATTTGGTGCTACTTTCATTACCCCTACACAGCCAGATATCCCATCATTATTAACCATCCTATCTCTCCCCAGATATCTGTATAGTTGTAGCAACTTGGTTCCATTGCAAAAACAGCAGTCCCTCCTTGTCAGGGTTGATTGCCTACTATGTGGCACTCTCCAAAACCTAAAATACAGAATCCATGATGCTTGATCAATACCAGAATTTAACCAACTCCAAGACAAATGGAGCCCACTATGGCTGAAATTATGTTTTAATTTTGTGCATAAATACAAGTGGAACCCCAGGGCTTTACCTTTTCAAACTGAAGATAACATTAGAACTCTTAAAACTCAAAAATTTCTTAAGCATTTAATTAATATTTTCCAAGACTTGTTGGCTACTCTTGATTTGAAGGAGCCAGTGATGATATTCCAGCCACTGCATCATAATCCAGATTTAAAACTTAATAATTTGATGCTAAATCTAACAAATTATCCCTACTTAAAGATAAAAACATCCTTGAAGGAACATGGGCCAAATTCTTGGCTAGGCTTATAAGGGCCTCTGGGCCAATAGCCTAGTATCATGCTATGAATGTATAAACCTATGATTTCTTCAGATACAACACATTTTTGATTGATGACATGAAAATAGCTCTTAACCTCCCTAAAAGTTATTTTATTATATTGAGAAAATTAAAGATCTTGTATATAAATTTATAGAAAATGCAAAAATCAATGTATGTAAATTGTTATGGTCAGTCTTCACCTCCAAAAAGAAAATATCAAATGTATATCCATGAATTACTTCTATTAAGTATCAAAATTCTTTCTTCTATGCTAAATACTGGAACAATTTAAACCCCTTGATTTCATTCAATCAAATAATGCAATCAATATGATTATTATTAAAATTAATACCTTTTAAAAAATGTACCTATATCCAACTAATGATATTAAACAATGCCTAAATAAGTTCAGATAGAATAAACAAATCCACTCTTCCCCTCAACATCCCCTAGCTGTTTAATATGCAAACATCAAAAAGCAGATATACTACATAATTTGTGGAGTTGCAAATGCTCTTATAAATTATGGTGCTCCCTTATAGACAGGCTAGAGAAAATGGGATACGAAAAGTAAAAGTCTACTTTATCCTGGGAATTTGCATTACTACATATATGCCTTCCTGGTTTAACACAACTTGATCTACACATACTGTTTCCCCTTTTCTCATTAATTAAATTATTTATCACTAAAAACTTGTCTGACAGTGCAAAAATGACTTGGGATGGATTTAAGCAAATGGCAGTAAAGTATTTGTCAGTACAGAGAGATGTTTAGCATTTAATTCTTATCAATACTCTTATTATAAACAATATTGGGAAAAACTGTACAACTACATTTTATATTGATTTTTGACTGGAAAAAGTAATAGGCAATCTGCACTGTGTATATAGTTGATTCTATTGTTACTTTGATTGTTTATTTTTGTTTTTCTCTTTCTCTTTTTCATACTCATCGATATTGTTTACAAGCATATCTGATGACTTGAAATAGTTATGAAAAAATAAAGATATTAGAAAAAAATCCATGATGCTTGATAATGTACAAGGTTGTTTATTTATTTAGTTAGTTATTTGTTTGTTTACTTACTTATTTTTTGCTTACTTACTAGAGTACTGCACTGGTTTAATAAACCATTTACAGACACAGCCAGGGTGAATACAATCACATAAAAATGAGAAAAAAAGCATTATTTACAAATGCAAGAATATGCTAAAATGTTATTTATTTATTACAACTGCAAGATTATGCCAAACATTTAGGATGAGCAGCAGAAAAGACGTTTGCAATGGCAACACATACAAGAAGAATTTGTGCTATGCTTAACAGAGCTCGGCTGTAAAGTTGTAGATATCACAAATGAGAAGGCAACCAGAAGCATTACAATATTGTATATTAGAGAGAGTGAATTGGTGTTACTTGAAGTGGTGTAGTGTATATGTAACTGAAGGAAAGGATGCAAAGAGTGAGAATGAAGAAATGAATATGCATAAGGTGTCTGCTAGTAGGTGTCAAACACCACTTAACCAAACCCTTCTTAAGTATCTTCATTTTAAAGTTCTGCAAGTCTTGTGTCCCTAACACTTGGAGAATAACCACAGTATTATACATTAGCACAGTATATTGTTATGCAGGAATGGCCTCACTGCAGACCCCAAAAAGTACAGAACTTTTAGCATCACATGCACTGTCTTTAAAGTTGTGGTGTGTATAACTGATGACCCGCTAAACAATGCCATAAGTGATCTACAATTCTTGGACCTAAACTATTAAGATTTGTAAAGGGTAGGTCCCGCCTATTAAACATAGTCTACTTCTTGAAAGAGTTATTGAATTCTTGGATGAGGGACAGACAGACAGACCACAGACAGCCGTACCACTTACCTTTAACTCACAAAGTTCCCTGACAATGTCTGACATGCTGGTAACATAGATAAACTCTCCTGAGTTAACATAACCTCATATGTAATCTTCTCAGTACTAATTGCTCTCCAAATGAACATATTTTGTTACCCTAGGGGTGCCTCATCTAATCAAAGGAGTGTTATCAGTGAGATTCCCTTGATATTTGGCATCAAATTCTCAGTAATGAAAGCCCATATTTAGGGATTGACAAACTAAGTTTGCTGGCAACTACAAGCTGAGTGCATTTGTCAAATCCTCTCTCGATGTAGTCTGTTAGGACATGGTTCAGTCCATTGGCTAGCACATCTTTTACAGTCTCAGTCTAAATGCCAAAAATGCATAGCGGTTTATTTTGGGAAAAGAACCACACCCTCCTCTTACCACTTTGATGTAATCCTTCTAACAACAGACATAGTCATCCAGGAAGTAAGTACCTATGTTTACATTGATCTTTCTTTTCATCACTATGTCTCATTTTTTATTAGGGGCATCTCTTCTAAATCTTATGCAGTCATGGTCCCTATATTCTCTTACCTTCTTAGACTCATCTTTGAATATGATGTCCCTTTTTGAAATGTGCCTCACAAAGTTACTTTACGAACTTGAAGGACTCCAATGGTTTATGACCAAAAAGACTTCTGAACTAGATAATCTAAATCCTTCCAAAAGACTAAAACCCTATCGCTCTACCTTATCTAATATGCAAAGTGTAATCATTGTTTATCCTTTGGAGAACTGAATGTCCCTACTCTTATAAATCTATTCCATTTTCAATAAACCAATGGTCTATTACCTACACCAAATACCTCAGTCTTCACTCCAAGATCAACACCACCTGCTTTGGAATAAACTCTTTCTCTCTGCATGTCAAATAAAGTAATGCCCTATTGACTTTCACAACCAGACTTGCTTACTAGATGGGACACCATAAATTCATGCCTTGGGTGTGTGGAAATAATTTTCGTACCAGAGGTAACTAATATATTCTCAGTGCCAAGAGGTGCTGCTCTTACAGTTCCTTGTAACCCTTCAGCCATAAGCTTAATATGAACATATGAGCTCATGTACTTATGGACCTATAACTGACATTCATTGTATTACATTTACAGATGTGGAGATCAGTATGGACGGCACTAGTTATGCAGGACACAGGATGAGTACTCACCCATAATGTATGGGACGTTATTTGAAGTATCATTTGGATGGATGCACATGTAAATGTTCTCCCTTCCTTTGTTTCATGTAGTTACTGTGCTATCCTATGTGCACCATTCTTGGTGAGGTAATCTGAGCAATGGAGTTTTGCAGTGATGCAGGGGCATAGATGACAGCAATCCAATCTTCACTTCTGCATGAGGTGTACATCCATAGTGCAGTGATGTGTAAAAGCAATGGATGGTCTTACATATGAATATCATTACTGTGGAGGGGTGAATATGGTGCGCTGGCATGTCATAGTATTGCATGACTGCATATGTGAACTGCCTATGTGACGGTTTCATGTAAATTGTCATCCATAGTGAGTAGTCTGATCAACACTTCTCTTGGAGGGTTATATTCATAGAGTGGTGGTCTATGACAGCCAAGCATGTTCATACACATGAGCATTCGAGGCAACATTCCTGTGGGAGGATTATATCTGTGGCACACTGCTGTGGTATAGATTCACAAGGCCATGTATGTGGACATTAAGGCATGTACTTGGAATCAGAAAATGAACCCGATAAATTAACACTGCAGTTTGGTAGCAAGATAGCAGGCGATTGAAGGACACAATTGTTATCTACTAGTAAGGAAATAAATTTCTGCTCAACATGACTGTTAATGCACTTGAGTGGTGCACATGATATTAATGATGGTCATGTATTGCACATGAGTATTTCAAAATGCTTCATAGTTCAAAGTTATTGTGAGCATATACCATGATGGTAGTGGTATAACAATGGTGAACGTAAGAGATATGCATATACACATACAAGGTGGTACAGCACATGCAAAGTTTTTTCTTCAAGGGCAAAGGGCAATGTCTGCATATGCCTGGGTATGTGCAGCAGTCACCGACAGCTGTCCTGAAGATGAGTCTCTGAGTCAACACTCAAGACACAAGATATGCTGATTATCTTTCTTAGTGAAAAGCATTATACCAGCCACATGTGATTTTGTAATCCTCAAACACAGGGACGCTTGTCACATAAAGTGACACATGCATCAGCTTTGATGCATGGATTGATCACAGCATCTCTGCATTAATTTGGTCACAGAAACTGTAGTGAAAGCCTACAGTACAATCAACAGTATTTCATTCTACAGGGCATGGGAAGGGTACCACGGATCCAAGAGTGAGGGCTGCCACTTACATGGTGTTGACATCTCATGTTGAGTCATGTGTGTGTGTGTGTGTGTGTGTGTGTGTGTGTGTGTGTGTGTGTGTGTGTGTGTGTGCGTGTGTGTGTATGTATTATTCTCACTTTCATCTCAATATAACACCAGATGGGTACACAAAAGGTGACTGCCTTTTTTCGGGGGTTGTGAGCTAAGGAGAGTTCCCAGATGTGATTTATGTGTCTCATAAGCATTTGTCTTGTTCAAGGGTATAGCAAGAAAATTACAATTTGTACTCACAAGTTCTTAGTGCTCCCCCCCCTCAGACATCCACCATTTAAAAATGGACACATCTCTAAAATGCTTCCCCATGTACTTAATAAATATAAGTAACATTTTCAGCAATTTCACCTAAAACTATTAAAGATATTGCTTTTAGATTAGCAAAATTGTACCTGTTGTTGGAGACTTTCATTTCGATACTTGTAGACATAATATGACTGAAAAAGCCATACTGATGATCAGAAAAAAATGTTCCGGGCTACACTGTTGGTCTTGTTCATAGGTTCATAGGTTGATACTAGGCTATCTGCCCTAGGGCATTTATAAGCCTAGCCAGAGTGTATTTGACTTTCACCACCCTTTTAGATTAGTTGACTGTGCCTCTGTATAGTAGGTCACAGAAGATAGCCCTTTTAAAGTTAGTATACTGTGCCTCTGTCTAGTAGGGACACAGAAGAGATCCCAGGGGTAAACCTACGATCTCCCATCCACTCGTCATTTCTCTTGAAGAGGGTCATTGAAGGGCTCTGCCTAACATGGATTGGGATTTTGTTCCGGAGTGAGGGGAGCTTCTGGGATATTGTTATTTTTTAAGAACTATTATTTTGTCAATTTTAAACAATAATCTTTGGTCACAACTTATTGCTTCACTGAAAGAAAAAATAAGTCTGAATTTTTTCCCTTATTCATGATTTTTTTCTCAGGTCATCTTGGGATTAATTAAGCAGGTGGAAAGGAAAGCTCTAAAATGCACATCAGTATAGCTACAGATCAGACTCCCAGCTTAATTCAGTCATTTACTCTACATATATTATAGTTCACTTAAGTACATTGAAAAAGTGAAAGAAAATAAAAGAAAACTGAATATGTGAAAAAACAAAGAAGATATGTGACATTGCCCAAAATATAGGTAAAACAGGGGGCACTGCAGATGATGAATTCAGGGATGATCTGATGAGAAATTGGAGGGTTATAATGAAGCCTTTTGCCTATGGTGACATTTCACCTAAGACTGTCCCTGTCCCTGATTCCACATGTGAAGAAGCTGTCAGACTGCAGCTAAGGCCAGGGATCACAATGACTAAAGTTAGTTTAGTAACTGCATTGCATATTTTTTTTTATTCTTAGCTACTACAGTTATTTGGATTATTTGGTTGAAGCATAATATTCTAAGCTTCCTATCTGCATTTTGGCTTAGGCAGCATTGTTGTAGCAGCAGAACCCTTAGAAATGACTTAATAGATCAGAAGATGGTGCAGGGGACAGAATTAATTTGTGAGATTTAAAAAGAATACTTTCAGCTTATAGTATACTACAGGTAAGATATATAGGAAGTAGTTTGAGAAAAGGGAGAGAAGTAAAGAAAGAATATGAAGCGATGAGATGTGAAAAACTTTATTTTGGCACGGTAAGAAATCTGTAACCATTGACTCTTGGGATGACTGTACAAGATCTCATCAATTCATTGAACTGTTGTTTGAACACTGCTAGAGTTTGATGCTAATTAATATGTAGAGATAACTTGCTCTATAGTTGACAGTGGGGCTGGATGATGAATTTATTGTGATTTAGGACTTTTTGGTATAGAACCAGAACCTTGGAATAAGTATAAAATGATGAGTTTTTTGTTTTACAGAAGGATGTCACAGAGAGCAGGGTTTGTTGTTGCTTAGGGGGCAGAGAAGAGATCACATCACTTCAAACAAAACCACAGAAAATAAGAACAAGTTTTTCAGTTTGTTTAAATATTTTTTTTAAGTCTTGAATTTGTATTTTTTTATAAAATGTTACAGCATCATCTCATTTTGAGAATGATTTAATGCTACACATGCCAAATGTGGCACTGTGTTCCATAATGGGGTGAGTGAGAGTAAAGTTAAAGAGAATTAGGACATATTGGGCTCTGACTGAGAACCCAAGACAGATAAAATTAAAGAGCTAGAACGATCTTCTAACAGCATTGGAGAGATGTTGATTTAGGGACAGGGCATTATCTATGTAAGTTCCATCGTCCTGAAACATGTTTTATTCTTAAGGTGAGTTTCATTTACATGATCTTGCTCAGCAGCATTCATTTTAACAAAGCAGATGCTTCTTTGCATTTGGGTGAGACTGTGATTAGAGAACTAGTTATTAGTTTGTTCAAGGCCTTGTTTGATTATTTCTGACTGGGGGTGGAGGAAGTGCATAAATGTAGATAAACTATTGGGTCTAGGGAAGTTGATCTTCAGGGTAGAGTTGATGGTTAAATTATCCGACTTAACTAGGGATAGGAATATTTTTGCAGCTGATCAGAGGGTAAGGGAGGTAGCTGAGGCAATGATTGTGAGTTTAAGCCTCTAGAAGTGAAAGTAATTTTTCTGTCCAGAGATTTGGATTTGAAATTTTAAATTAAAGACCGGGCATAACAACTGTTAGATATGTCAGTAGACCAGTTCATATTTAGGCAGTTAAAGTCTCCTAATAAAACAGGTGTTTGGTTTGAGTTCCAGCTGGGACAGCATGTTTAGGCATTCAACATTTCCCTCCTGGAACACACAAGGGAACCTGTACCTAGGGGAAAAAATAAAAAATATGTTTTGTTGTAAGAGATTTCAATTTGCACTAAATCAAAACTGAGGCCATTTGACATAGACCTGTATGTATACAATCTTTAATAAATACAGACATGCCCCCACTGCCACTGGTGGTACTGAAGGAGTTGTAGGCAATAAACCCTGGAATAGAAGTGGTGCACAATGTAGGCTGGAAGAAGCTTTCAATTGCTCCATAGATGTGCATATATTCTCCAGCTAAAGGAAAATTACCTAGTTAGACATAATACTTCGGAGGAATCTTTTTCTGTGTGAGCCACCCTGATGCCTGGCAGATTGGAATTTTTTGGGGTTGTAAGGCATAATATATTCACTCTGCCTAAAAAAGCTCCGATGCTTACAAAGGACAATGTATCTCATCTCTGATTAAACTGGAAGGTTTGCCATCCATGTTCTGTCATAAAAAGGGAATCCCTCTAGAATGACACCATGTATGTGGGCAGTCATTGAATGATTGTTGACTTGCATTTAGGTATCATTCAAGATGAGGGCAGAATATTGCTCAACTCTCCATAAGACTATCCAAGGAAATCCCACAGTGTGGCTCTCTGAATTTCCTCTGAAGAGGTCTATCTGAGATTGTTCACCTCTTCATGAGAAATAAGAAAATGCTTCTCATGTTTTAGATGCTTCAGGTCCTGGAGGGCTCTGACTAAATGAGTAATCTTAATGCCTGAGTGTCAGTGGACAATCACCCTGTCTTCTGCCAGTCTGTTAAGTATAGAGTCTGTATACTTGACAATGGAGTCACCAATACTTTGAACATTTCTACTATTATTT